>NW_023254307.1:35003-50225 GCF_002007445.2 Ailuropoda melanoleuca | reverse complement strand
TTTTCTGGTTCCACACAAATTGTAGGATTGTTTGTTCCAGCTCTTTGAAAAATGTCATTGGTATTTTGATCGGGATAGCATTGAAAGTATGGATTGCTCTGGGTAGCATAGATGTTTTAATTAACTATGTTTATTCTTCCGATCCATGAGCATGGAATGTTTTTCCATCTTTTCGTGTCTTCTTCAATGTCTTTCATCAGTGTTCTGTAGTTTCTAGAATATAGATCCTTTACCTCTCCGGTTAAGTTTCTTCTGAGATAACATATGATTTTTGGTGCTATTGTAAATGGGATTGATTCCCTAATTTCTCTTTCTTCAGTCTCATTGTTCGTGTATAGAAATGCAACTGATTTCTGAGCATTGATTTTGTATCCCGCCACATTANGCAACTGATTTCTGAGCATTGATTTTGTATCCCGCCACATTACTGAATTGTTGTATGAGTTCTAGTGATTTGGGGGTGGAGTCTTTTGGGTTTTCCATGTAAAAGTATCATGTCATCTGCAAAGAGAGACAGTTTGACTTCTTCTTTGCCGATTTGGATACCTTTGATCCCTTTTTGTCTTCTGATTGCTGTTGCAAGGACTTCTAGTACTATGTTGAATAATAGTGGCGAGAGTGGGCATCCTTGTCCTGTTCCTGATCTTAAGGGAAAGGGGCTCAGCTTTTTCCCATTGAGAATGATACTCAAGTGTGGCCCAGTATTAAAAATATTTGTGTATTGACAAGGTCAAGCACTTTTTAAAAAAATAGTGTAGTTTCTTCTCTACCCTTTGATATCTGTGAATTCCTAATTAAGAATTATTAAAATATTAAAATAATTAAGAATTATTAAAAGTGGGGTCCCCAAGTACTATTTAAGGAGCATTTCCCCAAAATCGTTGTTCTATGTTTGGTGAATCAGTCACATTTTGTAGCAAAATTTTGGAGTCATGTATTAATCTGTTCCTTAATCCGAAGAGATGTTGTTTTGTAGTATTTCTTCTTACGGGCTGCAGAGAGACACCGAAGGGCTCGACAAAAGTGTTTAAGGGCGGAAGGTTGTAGATTTGCTTCCTATAAGTCTGTGGGAATCCCTGCGCTTCCCCCTCCCGCAGATAGGAAGTCTGTTGCTGAGACATCGGAGGGAGGGGGAGGGAGGGCAGGGGTGTGTGTCTGGGGGGCTGTCTGTGGACCTCCAGGATCCCCTGACCTCTGTTCTTTGCATCATGCCCTGCCCTTACTCTCGGTGTGGTCTGATTATTTTGATCGCCTCTTTCAGCGTGTTCTAAATGAGTGATTGCAAAGCCTTTCAAGAGGAGCCTGTTTCTCAGGAGGCGGTCCTTGGACTAGCTGACTCACAATCACCTGGGCTGAGTTCTTTAGCAGACAGATTCCTGCGCCCCCTCCCCAGACCCAGGGGGTCGGCCTCTCTGAAGGTGGGGCTGTGGGATTTGCATATTTAGCAAGTTCCCCAGGTGATTCATTTTTTTTTCAATTGAAGTGTAATTCACACACAGTGTTATAATAGTTCCAGGTGTACAGCATAGTGGTCGGACACGTCTAGGTGTCACTCAGCGCTCACCACGATGCATGCGGTCACCGTCTGTCACCATACTACGTTATGACAATACTGAGTATCTTCCCTGTGCTGTACTTTTCATCTCTGTGACTTATTTACTGTATAATTGGAAGCTTGTACCTCTTCATCCCTTTCACCTGTTTTGCCCATCCCCCCAGCCACCTCTCCTCTGGCCCACACCAGTTCGCTGCATTTGCTTGTTTGTTTTTGTTTGTTTTGTTTTTTTCAGATTCCCCATCGATGTGAAATCATATGGTAGTTGTCTTTCTCCGGCTTATCTCACTTAGCATAATACCCCATAGGTCCATCCATGTTGTTGCAAATGGCAACATCTCATTCTTTTTTAAGACCAAGTAATATTCCATTGTATATACATACCCCATCGTCTTTATCCATTCATCTGTCAGGGGACACTTGGATGGCTTCCATACGTTGGCTGTTGGAAATAACGCTGCAGTAAACATAGGGGTGCAGATATCTTTTCAAATTAGTGTTTTCGTTTTCTTTGGGTAAATACACAGTAAGGGAATTACTGGATTGTGTATTATTTCTCTCTCTCTTTTTTTTTTAAGATTTTATTTATTTATTTGTCAGAGGCAGATGGAGAGGGAGAAGCAGGCTCCCTGCTGAACGAGGAGCCAGCTGTAGGACTCGATCCCAGGACCCTGAGATCATGACCTGAGCCAAAAGCAGAGACTTCACCAGCTGAGTCACCCAGGCGCCCCCGATATTTCTTTTTTTAATGTTTTGAAGGTTCTTCATATTGTTTTCCACAGTGGGTCTTACGCACATTAAGTCTGAGAATTACCTACTGAAGGTGCTCAGGAGAATGCCTTTTAGAAGGCTCCCAGAGGAATATGGCTTCTCTTGTTGCATATGTGTTCTGGGAAGTGGCCCATACAGTCCCCATGGAGGCTCCCTTGTGACATCTGCATCAGCACACTTAGCCACGTACTTGGGATCTGCTGTAGAATTTCCTGGGGTTACTTTCAGATATCCCTCTTGCACACGGATTTCTCACCGCGTCTTCCCCAGGCAAGGAGGCAATGATACTGTGTGGCCTCAGAGGCCCCGGAGCTGCCTGTTCTCTCCTCCCCTCCCCCAGGAACCATGCTTACGCTGCCCATCCCGTTCTGCCTTGTCCTTCACTCTGTCCAGCTCAGGCACCATATCTGCCCCTTAGACACATATTTTCAGGGGCTGAGCAAAATCTGGGAGAAGCAACAAATGCAAAGGAAGCTGAGAAGCAGGAGAGAGTGCAAGGGGTTGGCGGGGAGAGGTGAGGCCTAGAGGGCCAGCAGGCCAGGCTGAGGCTGGGAGCGTGCTTAGGCGCTCCGTGCAGAGGGGCTTGCCGGGCAGCAGGGGATGCAGGTCCTGACACCATCCACAGCAAGGGCATCACCGTTCTTGCAGTGTTGCCCCCTCCCCTGGACACCAGGGATCCGGGAGAGCACGGGTATGAGCACGTGTATTGCTGCTCCACTGTACCCCATCCCAGTTCCCCAGCCAGCCCCCCGTCACCCCTGTGGGCCACCTGCACTTGCCTCAGAAGCCCCCGTTTGCACGTGCTGTAGGCATAGCAGTCACGTCACAGTTGGGGCTGGAGCGTGAGCTTCCACCTACCTTTTCTCTCCTCTTTGCCTTCTCAGAGGCTCTGCCAGGTCGGCCGCCGCACCCTGCGTGGACACGTTAGTAATTGCGCAGGATACAAAAGATGTGGAGAAATTCCCACACGCAAAGTTTCTCCTGTAGATAATGGTCGTTTGATGCTTCTATGGCCTGGAGACATTGCAAATGGGCCGCAAAATTTGAGGCCTGGGTAGATGGGCACTTACATATTCAAACAACATGGATTTGGTGCCAATGAAAACTCTAAGAAAGGGTGAGAGCAGACTGCTGATCTCTACAGGAAGTACGGGTTGATATACGAATCTTATAAGAGAAATACTTGTCAGTGGTAGACCAGTAATACCTTTCCTCTTTTTTTTTTAAGATTTTATTTATTTATTTGACAGAGAGAGACAGATAGCCAGCAAGAGAGGGAACACAGCAGGGGGAGTGGGAGAGGAAGAAACAGGCTCCCAGCAGAGGAGCCTGATGTGGGGCTCGATCCCAGAATGCTGGGATCACGCCCTGAGCTGAAGGCAGACACTTAACAACTGAGCCACCCAGGCGCCCCTCTTTTTCCCCTTTTTTATCCATTTTCTTCATTTTTAAAATATCTTTACTTTTGAAATTGTGTGGATAGCTTGAAAAATCTTTAGCTTAACAAACATTCTCACAAAGCAGGCATCTGGGTTTCAGAACCTGGGCCCTGGCACCTGGGTATAACGGGGAAGAGGAGTTCCGAGTACTGATGTTGGTCTGTTGATAACAGTATACTGTACCCCCAACCCCCGTGTTGTTCTGTCATTGCAGGTGATTTTCAAAGCCAAGTCAAAATATTCTCCAGAATTACTCAAATACCGGTAAGTACCCGGGGGGGCGGTTTCCATCCTCATTCAGCAAATATACTTTTGACTATTGAGGACTTGGTTAGGCACCCGGAGGCAGAAATGTTTAGTCTGTGTCCTTGAGAAACAAACACTCTGTAAAGATGTCCTGAACAACACAAAAACTCACAGAATCCGGCAAAATAGCAGACGTTGGGGAGCATGAGCAATTTGTGCCCTGGGCTGCCGTGTACTGTGCGAGTCACAGGAATTCTGTGGAAGAAGTCAGTCAGTGCTGGGCTGAAAGGAGAGGCTTGTAATCTGGAAGGGAATGCCTTAAATCACATGCCAAGTTTACGTGACGAGGTGGATAGGCATGTTTTTCCTGTGGAGAGGGTTCGTCGATGTCCCCAAATTTTCAGAGGTCTGTAACCCCAGCACCCTCAAGAGCAAGGAACCAGTGGCTTAAAAAAGGGCCAGAC
Organism: Ailuropoda melanoleuca; assembly: GCF_002007445.2. Lineage (NCBI taxonomy): Eukaryota > Metazoa > Chordata > Mammalia > Carnivora > Ursidae > Ailuropoda > Ailuropoda melanoleuca. The sequence goes on along the minus strand of NW_023254307.1, from coordinate 45,750 downwards.
TTGGTCAGAGGGGATGGAGAGACAAGGCATTCAGAAGATAAGGGGCAGGTGCATGGTGTCCTGATGTCCCTGCCCAGGACAGCTCCAATCGGGCGTGGCAGACATGCCATGGGCAGACATTTCTGGAAAGGCGATTTTGGCCACTTACCCTCTTGAATCAAAATGAAAATTTGATTATTTTGTGACTTTAAAAATATGTAAAAATGTATACATATTGTATTTTATTTAAACATATAATCTTAAATTTATAAACAGTTTTTATTTAAAATTCTGAAAGTGTATTTTTCTCAAGATATAATTGACATATAACATTATATTAGTTTCAGGTATACCACAGAATGATTTGATATTGGCGTATTGCAAAATGGTCACCTTAGTAAGTCCAGTTAATATCCATCACCATATATGGTTATAAAAATTGTTTCTTGTGATGAGAACTTTTAAGATCATGAAAATGTACATTTTGATCTCCATTTTCTGTCCAGGAAAACTGAAATTCAGAAGGTATACAACAGTACTTGGGCCAAGAGACAGGTCATGAGACTCATGGTGTCGTATTTGTTTTTTTCACTGATCTTGAAGTCTTTGTTCACTACTTTTTGGGTAGTTGGGTTCTGGCTTCTACCAGACCACTCAACTGGGACTTCAGGGTCCACCATGAAAAAGTATTGGTCCTAAGGAGAGCCCTTTAAAGGATCAGTTCCAAGTACACAGTCCCCTCCCTTCTCTGGTAACAAAGTAGCTGGCCTTTCCTCTGCACCCATGATCTCTGCCTCCATCCTCTTGACTAGACATGTAGATCAGCCAGGGGGACTGGGGAGCCAAGAATGGGGGAAGACTGGGAGGAAGAAGAATATTGATTGGATCATGGAGCTGATCTTATTTTGGAAGTGGTTGGTTGAGGCTGGGGTAATGAGGTCTCTTATAGAAGTGATATATGAAAGCACTGGTCAGAAAGGAAGGCTGTTTCAAAAGTTTTCAACCTCTGAGCCCTTGGGGGACGGGGTCTATGAGATGAGAAGGGGGGGGCAGTACTTGATCCTTGAACCAAAGTGCAAACAGTGGGATAGGATGATTTTAGTGGGAGGGGATTTGCAGAGTTGAAGGTAGAAGACCAGGGGAAATTCGGTTGGATGGGATGTTGGGGCTGGAGAAGATGGAAGAGTTTCTTGAAGACAAGAGGGTGAGGTTTCAATGGGAGAAGCCTGTTAACTCCGATGTGATAATAAACCCTCAGATTATTCAGGTTTATGCCCATCTTCTGTCTTCTCTGTTCAGGTCCCCATTTCTCTTAAGCCAGATGCTACTGCAGACATTTCAGGCCATGATTTATCCTTTGAGATGCTTCTGCATGTTGGCTTTTAAATAGACCGGCTTCCCTAACTGAACCACAACTCATTTGGAAACAAACACAAGCCATCACTCTAGAACTAGTTGAAACTTCTCACCCCAAGCTCCTCCTGTAGCCGTTCAGCGTTTTTGAAGATGGTTTCTATTCAGCCCAACCAAGAACCACCCCATTTCCCATTGCGGTCCCCCTGCTCCCTGACACATCCGCGAGCTCTCGGCTTTGCTGGAGTTGGTGCCCCACTTGATTCGGTTTTTCTCTTAGCCTACATTTTTCCATCTTTGGCTTGGGAAGTTTGAATACTGGGCAGGGGGAGCTCAAGGACACCTTGATTTTAAGCATTTTTATCTGTTTTCCCTCTATCTTTGATTTTTTGGTGAGTAAAAAACATAACAAACCAGGCTTTGCTTTTTCTGTTCTGTAAGGAATCTAAGATCTCAGAAGGGAAATTTAAACAATGCTCTACAAGCCGTTGGTACCATCCCTTCACTGTAGGAGGCAGCAGAGCTCTTCCCTGTTGAATGAGCTGGCAGCCCGAGGGCCTGGCACTTCTGTCCCCAGGCCCGTGGTCAGCTGCCTTGAAGTCTCCTCTCTGTGCCTGCGGACCAGCAGAAGCCGGTCCTTCTGGGCTCACAAGCAAAGTCATCTTCTCAGATGTGGGGTCCCATCGGTTTTCTTTTCCTTTGGTCTTGTTTTCTCATTATAGGTTGTTTATCCTGACCCTATGGTTTGAGCTGAGAAGTAGTAATTCTGGCACAGAGTGTCAAACACTGTTGCCATGGAAACGTACCCTTGCGATAGGATCGGTTCCGCACCCCCCCACCCCCATCCTGAGGGTTCTCTCTCTCTCCACACCTCCAAATCTCTCCCTTTCTTCCAGAGCCACAGGCCCGGGGGAAACATTAAGTTTTGCAAGGTATTCTTTCTCATTATAAAAGTTCTATAAGCTCATTAGAAAAAGTTATAAAATAGAAAAAGGTTAGAAGCTTGTGAATATAGACATGTGGACAGCAAGAAACCAAATCTAGTGAACTCCCCCCTCCTGCCCCACAGAAACCCCCTCCAACTCTGAGGAGACACAGTGATGTTTTCTATTACAGGTTTTCACATGGATCTCCCAGGACAGATGTTTGCCACATTTGTGAATTTGCTTTCTGACTTTGACCTTAATGTTAGATGACAAATACTTTGCCCATGTTGCTTCAAGTCTCACAACACAGCCGATTTCTGTAAGATAATAGCAGGCAGTTCAGCTCAGGTTGTGATCTCAGGGTCCTGGGATCAAGCCCCATGTCATCATCCTCGGGCTCCCTGCTCAGCGGGGAGCCTGCTTCTCCTTCTCTCTCTGCCTCTCTGCCCCTCCGCCGTTTGTGTGTGTGCACGTTCGTGTGCTCTCTGTCAAATAACTAAATAAAATCTTTAAAAAAAAGACAATACCAGGCAGAATTCTGTTTAGCAGGGGTCCTAGAGGCTCACCGAGTAGGGTAGGATAGAAGTGGAAGGGCAGGAAGGTTTTAGGCAGAAAGAGCAGCTTGTGTAACGACAGGGAGGTGGGACACCCGGATGGGCTTCGGGCCAGCGCACAGACTGGCTTAATTAGTATGTGGGGCGCCCATTGATCAGCCTGGCTCCGTAGACTGACTGAAAGTGCAGGGACTGGAGGGTGCGAGGGTGAGGTTGGGGTCGGTCTGGACACCATCACGTTGGTTTTAGGCAGAAGCATGAGGCTGTGTGGTTGGTGACGATGGGAAGGGGGGCCCACAACTAGCGGAGCAGGAATAAAGAATCTGTTGAATGTGACAGCTGGTTAAACTGGGGGTGAGATCGATGATCTTCACAGTTTAGGAGTCTGCAAAAAATTGTGCCTTTCAGAGAAATAGGAAGACTGAGAGGAGTGCTGGTGGAGGAACATCGCGAGTTAGGCGTGGGCGTGGTCTGAGGTGACAGCCTCGGCGGCAGGCTATTTGGAACGTGAGTCTGAATGTGGGACAGCGGCCGTGGCTCAAGACGAGCTTCATGAACTTAGTCGTCCGAGGCTGTAACTGAAGCTGTGAGAGTAAACGTGTTTCCCAGGGCGGAGAGGACAGAGCCAAGGTGTCGTCACTTTGGGGGAGGAAGAGGAACCAGGGGCTATCCAGGGGCGGGTCAGACAGAGGAACAGGAAGCAGGAGTAGGGCTGTGGTGCGATGGACAAGGGAGCTCCGGAAGGCAGGGAAAGATGGCGGCCAAGAGTTGACACCTTTCCATTTGGGAGTAGGTCGTGGGGGCCTGGGAGAATGTGGGGTCGGCAGGGGAGTACCTGTGGAGGAAGGAATGATGGGATGAGCTGAAGACTTTCTAGAAGTTGCTGTTAACCAAAGGAGAAGCTGGGATGAGACCTTGAAGCTCCGCGGGGTGAGGACAGAGGAGTAACAAGACAAGAAGGCACAGGGCCCACTGGATTCTCACAGTGGCTCTTTGAGGCAGGATGGGAGTCCTCATCTCTCTCTTTTATAGATAAGGACACGCAGCCCAGAGTGACCGAGAGTCTGGCCTGATGTCTCAGGTCCGTGTGTCTCTGGGTCACACCGGGCACATGAGAGCAAGGGGAGGGGAAGGAAGGAGGGTGGGACAGAGGCTTGGTTGCCATTGTGTGAAAATCCAAGATGGAAAGGTGCGGCAGGGGGCCAATCATACTAGCTGTCATGGGTGCTGCATGGTCCGTGTTGAGGTATGCCTGGCTTCGTCACCCTTGACTTCCATGTTCACTTTCTCCCTGTGCCCCAACCTCCACGAGTCCTGTCAGTGACATGATGTCTGGAGTTGGGACTGCCATCCAGGAATCTTTTTTTTTTTTTTAAGATTTTTGTTGGAGAGTGGGAGCACGAGCAGGTGGGAGGGGTAGAGGGAGAGGGAGAAATAGAGTCCTTGCTGAGCAAGGAGCACAATGTGGGACTCGATCCCTGGACCCTGAGATCATGACCTGAGCTGAAGGCAGACGCTTCACAGACTGAGCCCCCCAGGCACCCTGTCACCCAGGTTTCTATGTCCCGGTCTGTCACAGCTTTGGAAGACAGTCTAGCTTCAAAACCGCTTTTAGTTGACAGTTTTCATCTTTGGATTTACAAACGTAGTCAGCTTAGACCCAGTCTGTTTTTGAGCCAAGCAAGTCCGTTCTTTAGTTGCATGTTTATTGAAGGAAGTCAACAACACGGACAGTCCTGAAGAGAAGCTTGCGGCTGCCGACTTTAGTTTTAGTAAATCCAAGAAGTCTTTCTGTAGACCTTGCTCTACTCACTAAGGAGGTCTACAGGCTGAAAATGGCCCGGGACCCAGCCAACCTGCGTCCATCCAGCCTCGGGCAAGGGGCTGTGGCAGACGGCACCACCTCCCGGAGGCAGGAGACGCAAGGCTCCCAGGGCACCTTCCGGAGGGCACCGTTCGTAGCTGATCTGTAATCTGGATCTGGGAACAGCTATCTCCAAAACGTGCATGCTTAGGTGTTAACGTTGGCACGTTCTGCTTCTAGCGCTTACCCAAAAAATACTGCGTTTTCCTTCTGGATTGATCCAGGGCACGGTGCCTTACATTTCTCTCTGGTCCTTTCCAGGTTGCCCCTCTACCTGGGCTCACTCTTCATCAGCCTCGTTTTCCTGTTGGTGAATTTAACCTGTGCGGTGCTGGTGAAGACAGGAAATTGGGAGAGGAAGGTCATCGTCTCCGTGCGCGTGGCCATTAATGACACGCTCTTTGTGCTGTGTGCCGTCTCCCTCTCCATCTGTCTCTACAAAATCTCTAAGATGTCCTTGGCCAACATTTACTTGGAGTCAAAGGTAGGTGGGAATGCGGTCAGGATCCCTTATTAAACTGACTCTGAAAATAGTTTCCTGGTTGCAAACAGGACTCAGCAAATACCTCTCACACCTGACCTCCTACAAATGATTTGCCATACTGCGGTTGCCAAAACACAGAGCTATGTAGTTTGTTGAACTTTGTACGCAAGAAGACTTCCATTTGAGGTGGCTCCGAGGGTACTGGAGTATGCAGAATTTCTGTCCGGGAGGTGACCTCTGGTTTATAGATACAGTGTTTAACCAACATTTTAAAGGACTCGCAGGATTGCTTGTGCTGATGATACTAGTGGAAAGACACACCCAGTGTCCCCTGTGTTCCAGGCACGTTGAGATCAGCATTCTGCATGCATAAGCTAATGGAGTCCTCCCAAATCTCTGGGAGTAGGTATCACCCCCACTTGGGAGACCGGGAGACCGGGGCACAGAGGTCAGTAGCTTGCCCTGGGTTGCCCCACGCAGCCCGTAGCTGGAGAGCCCGGCTTCGGACTCAGCAGTCTGGCTGCAGGCTCTGTCAGATTCAGATGGAGGCTCACCCTGGGATGGACTGACATGCCCGTGAGAGGACAGTGGACACGCCAGTGTGGGCACTGCCCCCTGGAGTTGAGGACAGCAATCGTCTCTCGCCGATGGGTCAGAGATGGAGCTGACGGGACGGGAGGCAAGCTCAGTTTGCTGCTGTGCCACACAGCCTGGAATCTGGCTTTTCCTTCCCTTCCCCAGGATTGTAAGGAAGGGCAGACACACTCGTGGCCCCCGGTTGGCCTCATCCCAAGTCTCCCGTGGTTGGGAAGCCCAGGGAAGTGTGGAGGCCGCAGAGGGGGCCTTGGTTTTCTCACTTAGGCAATGATTGAGAGATTTCTGTATCTGCTCTGCGTCTCACCTCTGGAACCCACGTGGCCCATGTGGCTGTAATCAGTCTTGCACCTGAAGACCGTGAGGAGTTCCGTCTCCCATGATACTGTGTCTGAAATCTGGGCCTCTGACTTCAGGATCACAGAGCCTCAGTGAGGCATCCCATGACCTGGCAGACCTCTGGGAAGGTCCCAAGAGACTTGACTAGGGCAGAAGTAGTTTTCTCGTTCATGAGTTTTGACAGATTTAGACGTGATTGTCCCTTAACTTTGTCTGTTGTTTATCTTGTCTCCCATGTGCGGCCGATCCAAGGGTCTTGAAAACAGAATGGTGGCGTTACAGCAAGGGTTACTTTGCACTTGCCAAACGACCATTTAGATCACCCCTCTGGCAAACAAGGTGTTAAACTGCCACTGGCAAAATAAAATATCTTGTTAATGAGTGACTTCCAAGTGCAAATCTCACAAATGATTTTCAGCTTTTTGGTCACTGTTAACTCTGCATTTCTAGGTAGGGGCCCTTTAACTGGCTGTAAATTGATAGCTTCATAGATGGGGGACAAGTCACCGATTTCCGTGTAATTCCAAGTCTGGAGTGATACTGGGATTTCCAGCCTAGAAGATTCTAGAATTTGAGGACGCCCTCCCTGCCTGGATCCACGGTCCACTGGGATCCCAGTCGCCATCCTGGTGGGGCCAGTTGTCCCCAGGCCAGGGGCTGGGCAGTGGGCTCCTAAGTCAGGGGGTCGTCTTGGGAGATTGAAGAGCATAAGCCACCTGAACTTCTCATTCTTACAAACCTGGGCTGTAGGCAAATGGCCCATGTTTTAAGGCATCTCCAAATCACCTCACAGATTTTGAAGCATCTATACGAAGATCATCTGAAATTTTAGGAGGGGGTGTGGGATGAGGTGAGGCTTGGGTGTGGGTTTACCGTCTGAGGGCGGACGCCATGGTGTGTCCCCGAGAGCTGAAGGGTTTATGAGGTCTGAACCCAGGCTGGGTTCTGGGACAAGGCTGGTGTCTTGGACCTGGAATGGACGCCCCCTTCATGGCTCCCTCTTTTCCAGGGCTCCTCTGTGTGTCAAGTGACGGCCATCGGTGTGACTGTCATCCTGCTTTACACCTCCCGAGCCTGCTACAACCTGTTCATCCTGTCGTTTTCCCAAAGCAAGAACGTCCATTCCTTTGACTACGACTGGTACAATGTATCAGACCAGGTCAGTGGCCACCAGGGATGGGTCCCCTGAACGGCGAGTCTGCTTCACAGCACCCCACACAGCAGAGAGGTGTGAGCTCCTTGCTTCTGCTGCTAGATTCCTGGATGACCTTGACTGTCACTCACCTGTGTGGCGTCTGCATCCTCATCTGGAAAATGGGGTCGTAGTATCTGCCTTGTTCCACCCCATGTCTTCTGAGACAACTAGGGTCTGTGCGTACACACACACATGCACATACACACACGCATACACATGCATACATACACACACGCATACATGCATACATGCATACACACATACACATGCACACACACATACACACACATACACACATGCATACATGCACACATACACATGCATACACACATACACATACACACATGCATACACACATACACACACATACACGCACATGCATACACACACGCAGACATACACATACACACATACACATACACATACACGCACGCACATGCGCATACACACACATACACACACAATACACATATGCACACACGCACGCACAAACCTCTAGTTTCTGGGGCTCTGGACAAGCAGTACTTAAAAAGCTTTCAAGTGCTTCTGTATAAATGTAAGATGGTTTTAATAAGGGTGATATTTTCCAAGGTAAAACAGATTATATGCAGGTTTCAGAAAATACATATAATTGGCTTTTATATTTTTAATTTTTTTAAGATTTTATTTATTTGTCAGAGAGAGAAAGAGAGAGAGCGCACAAGCAGGGGGTAGGAGGAGGGGCAGAGGAAGAAGCAGGCTCGCTGCTGAGCAGGGACCCCAAGGCAGGACTTGATCCCAGGACCCTGAAATCACGACCTGAGCCGAAGGCAGACCCCTCACCGACTGAGCCTCCCAGGCGTCTCTAAAACTATGGCTTTTAAAAAATGGAGCATGGAGCCAGGATTTGAGGAAATCGAGACAAAAATGACTAGGAGTTTAAAGGTGTTGGTAAAAGCTCATTTACCAATGGTCCCCCTATGACATTCTCTCCTACTTAATATATTCTAGAAACTCATGAATTATAAATTATAAAGCAGTGAACAAAGGTAGTGACCTATCATCTGGCATTCTTGTTCACAAAAGCCGAAAATAAAAAAGCATGGGAATGAGTGGCATCCTCTCATTTGAGAAACACTGATTCTTTGTCACGCTGGACAGAGTGCTGGGGATACAAACACGCACAGACTGCGCCCTGCCCGCAGCTGGAGTTTATGTCCCCGAGGAAAACAGACACACAGATCAGCCCTTACAATAAACAGAACTTCTGTTTTATAACGGGAGTCTGCTGGATTGAATTGTAACAGCCTCCTTAACTTTTCCTGGAAAAATGCTGACTATGCAACTATATACAAATGCACTTCTAAAATCCCAACAGTGCTCGCTCGCTGGACCGGATCAACACTCGTGAAGAAGGCATTAAATGCCCCCGATAAGCATGTGAGGACAAGGTGAAATCCAGAAGGGCCACAGGGAAGGTGTTAGAATTAGGAAGGATTAAAAGCACCACCATCACCCAAACCGATCCCACACATACAGGATGGGAGAAATATGGGCCAGGCACTGCTGAAGGTGTGCCCTGTTTCGAGAAAATCAAATATATAAAAATTGAAACTTGAAACAATAAATTAGAGACTTATTCATAAGACCGAAGGATTTCCTTGTAGTAAAATATCCATCACACCTGCTGTCGTAACCACTTGCACGCGTACCGCGGCTCCCTGGCGTTGGGCACGGTCCCCTTGCTGGGCAGCGTCACCGCTGTCCATCCTCAGAACTTGCTCTTCTCCCAACCTGAAACTCTGTACCCATTAAACAGTAGAGGTTAGGCTTTAACGAAATAATTAGTTCAGCTTTTCTTTCAGGTAAGGGCTTATAATGATAACAAATTTTTTTTGAGTTTATTTATTTGACAGAGAGAGAGGCAGCGAGAGAGGAACACAAGCAGGGGGAGTGGGAGAGGGAGAAGCAGGCTCCCAGTGGAGCAGGGAGCCCAGTGCAGGCCTCCATCCTAGGACCCTGGGATCAGGCCCCGAGCAGAAGGCAGGTGCTTAACGACTGAGCCACCCAGGCGCCCCAATGATAACAAATTTATAACAAAATGATAATGCAATTTAAAAAAATTCTGTTGTTTTTAGGGGGATATTTATTTATGAATATCTAGACCTGTTGTGTTGCAACCAAAATAATCTGGAGCAAACCCTACAGATGGCCACGCACAGCACGTTATCCATGTAGGAGGGAGGAGGGGCAGCGTGCTCTGAGCTGAGTGAGAGATGGGATGCGAGGTGCAGAGCTGGGGAAGCAGTTCCTGCAGTGGCCGGGCGATGCACCTCAGACAGGATGCCCTGGAGGGGGCAGAAGGATCCACTTCAGCCATCAGCCCCTCGTGGCTTGGTTTTGGTGTGTGTTGTCTGAAATGTTGCCCTTTGTGGGGAGCTGAGCAGACGCGACCGTGCACACGTGCCCCGGGCCCTGCGGGAGGGGGCCAGACTTTGCACCAGGCCCGTTCGGCTGTCTCACTGGTCCTGACAAACATCCGGGACTCCGAACGGCTTTCTTCCAGACGACGTAGCCAGGAATAAGCTTTAAAGGATAAAGAATAGGATATGAGGACTATGAAGAGAAGTTTGATGTGTTTATGTCAGGGATGAGACAGAGGGTCACGGTTATAGGCTGTTCTCAAAAATTTGGGAGGGAGTGACGTAACATCACCTTATGTGATTGTTGAAAGAAAGAAAATCAACTTAAACTTGAGAGTCTTAACTTGGACATAAGGTAGGTTTTGGAGGTGAAGTAATAGCATCAGAGATGGGCAGTCTCTGTCTTTGACTATTTTGAAGATGAGAGTATCTGCCCTGTGCGGTTGGAGTAACTCGCCACCTGAGGTCCTGACCACGGGTAGTACCTGATTTCAATGTGCACATTGTAGGGGAAAGGAATCACACCCTATTAGACTTGGTCTCTGTTCTCATTAGGAAGAATCAAATCACACTGGTTTCCTCCCCTCGCTTCTCAACAGGCGGATCTGAAGAATCAGCTCGGAGATGCGGGGTACGTGGTATTTGGAGTGGTCCTTTTCGTCTGGGAGCTCTTACCTACCACCTTAGTCGTTTACTTCTTCCGCGTTAGAAACCCTACAAAGGACCTTGTAAGTAACCCATCTTCTCGTTGCGGAAAGTATCTCCTGCTTCTCATCATAAAACATACAGTCGGGTTTTGTCCTCAGATTTTCAGGAGCATGTCTCTTGCATGCTGTTGTGATGTAGAAAGTTCCCTTGTCTGTCTGAGACGGCCTTTCCCTTAACTCTTTTGAAGGGAATTGTTTTTTTCAGCATCAGTTTTAGAGAAGAAATGAAAGTTGCATCTCTAGGCCTGGAGAGAGTGATTAACTGTTTTTCCTAATTCAACAACAGTCTCACTGGTATCTCATCCTTGACTTGGGGAAAACTATATAAGCTTTTATTTTAGGAAAGGGAA
>NW_023254307.1:0-34438 GCF_002007445.2 Ailuropoda melanoleuca | reverse complement strand
TCAGGATTTAAAGACACAAAGAACATTTTGGGGGGCCTGGCATGCACAGTAAGTAGAGCATGAGACACTTGATCACGGAGTTGTGAGTTTTAGCCCCACATGGGGTGTAGAGATCGCTAAAACAAAACAAAACAAAACAAACAAACAAACAAAAAAACAACTTAAAAATCTTAAGCAAAAAAGTACTGTGACAAAGAACGTTTGGGAAACACGGGACGCCTGGGTGGCTCAGTCAGTTAAGCATCTGCCTTCAGCTCAGGTCATGATCCCAGGGTCTTGGGATCGAGTCCCGCATTGGGTTCCCTGCTCAGTAGGGAGCCTGCTTCTCCCTCTCTCGCTCCCCCTGCTTGTGCTTTCTCTCTCTCAAGGAAGGGAGGGAGGGAAAGAGAGAAAGAAAGAGAAAGAAATAATAATAAATAAATAATAGGAAAGAAAGAAAAGAAAGAAAAGAAAAGAAAAGAAAAGAAAGAAAGAAAGGAAAGAAAAAAGAAAGAAAGAAAGAAAGAAAAAAAGAAAAAAGAAAGAAAGAAAGAAAGGAAAAGAAAGAAAGGAAAGAAAGAAAGAAAGAAAGAAAGAAAGAAAGAAAGAAAGAAAGAAAGAAAGAAAGAAAGAGAAAGAAAAAGAAAGAAAGAAAGAAAAAGAGAAAGAAAGGCGAGCCTGGCCTGGGGCAGGTGGGGCAGCACAGCCCAACCGGAGCCCTTGCAGGGAAGGTAGGCAGCATTTTCTAGACCTCAGGATCCGTTTCTTCCCTTCCATTATTTTTCCCTGCAGGACGGGGGCCCTGCACTTCATCTGACCTCTGCTTGCTTTGGGGACGGCTGGAGGCGTCTGTAAAGTCAGACCCTCAGCACTCTGGCCCAGTAGCGCAGAAGCGGGACAGGTAGGCGGCGGGTTCCAGGCCTTGAGTCCGGTGCCTTGTTTTCCTTCCTTCCCTGAAGTTTGCGGGCACCTCACTGGAGCAGGGCATCCGGACAAGGCTCGCAAGCGGACTTCCCCAGCTCTGCGTGCACCTTTCCATCAGCCATCAGAATGGGCTCCCGGAACCTAAGGCAGCCTGAAGGAGAGTAGATTTCTGCATTTAATGAGAAAGGCTCATGTGATGCTGTTCAAGTACTGTTCGAATACAGGATGATGGTTGTGTGCCCGCAGGTCTCATTGTCCGGGGAAACCTGTCCTCCCTAACACACCCCGTGTAGATGCAGTCACTTCCTTATTGTGCTTGAATAGACCTGCTGTTCCAAGTACTCTCTAGAGTAGTGGTTCTCAAGTTTTTATGTCTCAGGACACCTTACAGCCATTACTCTTTTGTACTGAGCTGTAATTGACGTGGTAGTTTCGGGCATACGATGTCGTGATTGGATATCTGCAGCTATTACGAAGCGATCCTGTAAGTCCAGCTGTCAGCCATCACTACACAGCCATGATTTTCTCTCTTGTGGTGAGGAGTTTCAGGGTCTGCTCTCCTAGCTACTTTCAAATATGCAGAACACTATTATTAACTGTAGTCAGCATGCCGTACATGACACCCCAAGACTTTGTCATTTTATAACCGGAAACTTGTACCTTTTGCCCCCTTCCACCCATTTCACCCGGTCCCCATCCCCCACCTCAGGCAACCACCCATCTGTTCTCTGTGCCCCTGCTGGGGTTTTCTCTGTTTGCTCTTTGATTCCACATAAGTGAGATCATACAGTATTTATCTTATTCTGTCTGACTTATTTCACTTAGCATAATGTCCTCGAGGATTATCCATGTTGTTACAAAGGGCAGGATCTGGGTGGGTTTTTTTGTGGTTGAGTAATGTTCCATTATAGATATATTTTCTCTGCCCTCTCATCCATCGATGAACTTTTAGGTTGTCTCCACGCCTTGGCTCTTGTAAATGACACTACAGTGAACATGAGGGTGCAGACATCTCGTCAGATTAGCACTTTCATTTTCTTCAGATAAATATGCAGAAGTGTGATTGCTGGATCATAAGACAGTTCTATTTTTACTCTTTTGAGGAAGCCCCATGCTGTTTTCCCCAGCGGCTGCACCCATGTACGTTCCCAGCAGCAGTGAGTGAACAAGGGCTCCCTTGTCTGCACATCCTCGCCAACATGTACTTGCTGTCCTGTTGAGTTTAGCCATCCTGACAGGTGTGAGGTGTAGCTCAGGGTAGTTTTCATTTGCATTTCCCTGATGATGAGTGACNTGAGTAATGTTCCATTATAGATATATTTTCTCTGCCCTCTCATCCATCGATGAACTTTTAGGTTGTCTCCACGCCTTGGCTCTTGTAAATGACACTACAGTGAACATGAGGGTGCAGACATCTCGTCAGATTAGCACTTTCATTTTCTTCAGATAAATATGCAGAAGTGTGATTGCTGGATCATAAGACAGTTCTATTTTTACTCTTTTGAGGAAGCCCCATGCTGTTTTCCCCAGCGGCTGCACCCATGTATGTTCCCAGCAGCAGTGAGTGAACAAGGGCTCCCTTGTCTGCACATCCTCGCCAACATGTACTTGCTGTCCTGTTGAGTTTAGCCATCCTGACAGGTGTGAGGTGTAGCTCAGGGTAGTTTTCATTTGCATTTCCCTGATGATGAGTGACATTGAGCATCTTTTCCTGTACCTGTTGGCCATCTGTAGGTCTTTGGGAAAATGTCTGTTCGGGTCCTTTGCCTATTTTTTTATTGGATTGTATTTTGCTGTCGAGTTGTAGGAGTTCTTCGTATGTTTTGGCTATTGACCCCTTATCAGACACATGATTTGCAAACATGTATTCAGTCGGTTGCCTTTTCATTTTGTTGATGGTTTCCTTTGCTGTGTGGAACCGTTTTCCATTTGACATGCCCCCCTTTTTTGTTCTTGCTTTTGTTGCCTTTACTTTTGGTGTCAAATTCAAATCATCATCGCCAGGACAGGGAGCTTACCACCTGTGTTTTCTTTTAGGGGTTTTATGGTTTCAGTTCTTATATTTAAGTATTTAATCCATGTTGAATTAATTTTTGTGTGTGGTGTAAGACAGTTGTCCAATTTCACTCTTTTCCATGTGACTGTCCAGTTTTTCCCATACTGTTTATTGAACAGACCGTCATTTTCCCCATTGTATATTCATAGCTGCTTTGTTGTGAAGAACTTGACCATATAAGTATGGGTTTCTTCTGGGCTCTCTATTCTGTTCCATTGATTTCTTTGTCTGGTTTTATGCCACTATCATACTGTTTGGATTACTACAGCTTTATGATATAGTTTGAGATCAGGGAGCATGATGCCTCCAGCTTTGTTCTTCTTTTTCTAGACTCTTTGACTCTTTACAGTTACACTGATAAATTATTGAGGACCTGCAAAAGCTCTTGTTTGGAGGGTGTGTGTGTGTGTAAAATTTTTTTTTTTAAATTCACTATACATAATCCATTACATGTTGCCATAAAAATGTTTTCTGAGAAAGAACATTTTCCAAAACAAAATAGGAGAGTAACATTGTTTTGAAATTTTCAGATTTTTTTATCTGGTTTAGTAGAAGACCACTGGGTTCTATGTGCTTCTGCAGTCAATCTGTTGTGGGACATTGTTTTGGTTGAGTATGTAAAGAAAATCCAGCTTCACAGAAATATATATTTGCAGGAAAGTGGAGTAATTTAATACCTTTTAACATAATTGTGGATATTTTTCTTTGATATCAAAAAGTGAACAAGTTGTGGTTTCTTAAAGGTTAGTTGCAATATGGAATCTAACACCACACCAGTAAACTCTTCACATTGTGTCAAACGTTAACATCCATCCATTTATCGTGCACTTTGAATGGATCTTTTCCCCATGCATGGCCTTTTATATTGGTCACTTGGAAAAGACTAGTTTACTGAGTTATGCAGATCTTCCAAATGTTAAAATTCACTCATGAAATATCACCACTGATCATTTNTATCTTTTCCCCATGCGTGGCCTTTTATATTGGTCACTTGGAAAAGACTGGTTTACTGAGTTATGCAGACCTTCCAAATGTTAAAATTCACTCATTAAATATCACCACTGATCATTTCAGGAAAATCTTTAAAGTACTGGGATGCCATCAAGCTCATGGTGGGGGATACCAGTTTTCTAAAGCTTTAATTTTTGCTTAAAAACTCAAATTTGATCAATGATAAATACTGTCTCTCCATTTGACAGTTCAATTACTTTCAAGTAATGGTGTGTCTGCCAAACAGCCATGTCTGAAAAAGCGTGGTTTGTCTGAGATGTGAAGTTGCATGAAAAAAGGTAGCTGCCACTCAGTGGTGAGGGTCTTTCCNGTGAGGGTCTTCCCCTGAAACAGCTGTCTCACAGCAGATGTGCTGTGTGCTTGCTCCCCACTTTGTCACAGGACATAGTAAAAAGACCCAAGGACTGAGATTTCATAAAATTAATAACTTTTACTGCTTTGTCACAGAGATTCTTTTTAAGATTGATTTCTTTTTGACAGAGAGAAAGCAAGCAGGTGGTGGGCAGGAGCAGAGGGAGAGGGAGCGAGAGTCCAAGCAGACTCCCTGCTGACTGTGGAGCCCAACGTGGGGCGCCATCTCATGACCCTGAGATCATGACCTCGGCCGAAACCAAGTCAGATGCTTAACTGACGGCACCGCCCGGGTGCCCCTGTTAAAGCTGTTCTACAGTGAAGCAGGTTGTAACTGGTTCGCAGTGGTGGTGACTACAGTGGCTGCCGGGTTTTGGTGCCGCTGCTTGAAAACCTGCCAGAGCAGGAGGCTTTCACATGGTTAGTGCTGGTGTTGAGAGTGTGGACAAGGCAAGTACATCTCAACATGCCAGTCGTGAAGTCATCACCTTGCAGATCCCTGAGAAGATCTCAGGGACCACACTGAGGACAAGCACTCATCAGCATCACAGCTATGAATTACAATGATTCTTATGCCCTGAACAATGTTCTCTCCTAATTTATGACAAGGAAGCGGCTTCAGTAGGAAGGCTGCGTCATCCTAAATAGAAAAACATTCTCCCTTTTCTGTTCATGAAGGAATTCTCATTAGCAGGGAATGTGGGTGTCAGATTTGGCTTGGGGAGACACCAGTGTTCGGAAAATATCCTCAGGCAGGACCGCCGGCATTAATGCCATCGGTGCATGCAGGATTCGGTAAACTCAGCCAAGCACCGTGTAGTGATTACACGCGCTAGGTGCTGTTCTGCACGGCGCTTAAGTACGCTCTGTTCTTGAATCCTCACACTAAGCCTCTGACGTAGAAACTGTTATCACACTTAGATGAGGGGACAGGCTCCGGATCACGTGGCTCCCTGGCGACGGAGCTGGGATCAAACCAAGGCAGTCTGGCTCCCAAGGCCGTAACGTTAATTACTGGGCTATGCTGTGGCTTTCCTTGGCATAAAGTTTGAAGACACTAAATTGCTAATATGTATGACTCAGTAATAATCTTATTGCTATCTGTAATTCCTATAAGTGCTTGGAGAAAAAAAATAGTCTGATACTCCTTTGCGTAGGTGGGGGGGAATTTATAACCCAGCTCCTATTCGTTGACTTTAAAAGAGCACATTGCAGCTGGGGAATTTCTTTAAACTGTTATCTACCCTTTGGATCCATAATGCAGTCGGCATAAACAAGCCCTCCACCTGGCAGTGTAACTGTAGTCCAAGTGTGGCCCTCTGCCACCCAGCTCAGAACCCCGAGGGCACTTGGTGTCAGGACTGATTCCCAGATCAGAGTCTCCAGGGAGGTTCTGGGAATCACATTTTATTATTATTTTTAAAGATTTTCTTTATTCGACAGAGATAGAGACAGCCAGCGAGAGAGGGAACACAAACAGGGGGAGTGGGAGAGGAAGAAGCAGGCTCATAGCAGAGGAGCCTGATGTGGGGCTCGATCCCATAACGCCGGGATCACGCCCTGAGCTGAAGGCAGACGCTTAACCTAAACGCTGTGCCACCCAGGCACCCCTGGGAATCACATTTTAAATACTAAGCACCCCAGGCGATTTGAATGCAGTGTGAAGTTTGAGAATCTCCATGTTTTTGGTTGTTGTTGCTTAAACAGCTTTATTGGGCTACAGCTCCCATACCATGCAATTCACCCATGTCCTGTGTGCAGCTCAGTGGTTTGGGGTGTATGCAGATATGGACAAGCATCACCGAGTTTGAGAACATTTTTTATCACCTCAAACAGAAACCCGTACCCATTAGCTATCACTTCCCCTCCCCCAGCCCCTGAGCAACTATTCATCTGTGTCTGTCGATTTTTCATGCTGGAATTCCACAGGAGTAGGACTGTCCAGTGTGTGGTTTTCTGTGACTGGCTTCTTTCACTTAACATAAGGTTTTCAGGATTCATCCGTGTTGTAGTGTGTATTAGGGCTTTATTCCTTTTTATGGATGAATAACATTTCATTGTGTGGCTATGTCCCATCTTGTTCCCATTTCTTAGCTCTCATGAACAGTGCCGCTATGAACATCAGTGTATAGGTTTCTGTGTGAACAAGCCTTCAAAGGCGCCTGGGTGGCTCAGTTGGTTAAGAGTCTGACATGATCTCAGGGTCCCAGGATCGACCCCTGCCTCAGGCTCCCTGCTCAGCATGGAGTCTACTTGAGATTGTCTCTCCCTCTCCCTCTGCCCCTTTCCCCTCCACAAGCACGTGCTCACTCGCTTGCTCTCTCTCAAATAAATCTTTTTAGGAAGTCTTCATTTCTCTTAGGTATCTATCTAGGAGTGCAGTTGCTAGATCATATGGTAACTCTATGTTGAACATTTTTTTTAAATTCTAGTGTAGTTAGCATACAGTGTTGTATTCGTTTCAGGTGTACAATACGGTGACTCAGCACTCACATGTGTGTCTCAGTGCTCATCAGGATAACCGTGCTCCCAATTTTCTTCACCCCCCTCCCCTCTGGTGACCCTCTCTCTGTTCTCTATACATGAAGAGTCTGGTTTTGGGGTTGTCTTTTTTTTTTCCCCTTTGCTCATTTGTTTTGTTTCTTAAATTCTACATGAGTGAAATCACACGGTATTTGTCTTTCTCTGACTTATTTCACTTAGGATTATACACTCTAGCTCCATCCACATCATTGCAAATGGCAAGATTTAATTCTTTTTATGGCTGTGTAGTATTCCATTGTATGTATACACCACTTCTTCTTTATCCATCCATCCATCAGCGGACACTAGGGCTCCTTCCATATCTTGGCTACCATAAATGATGCTGCTATAAACATAGGGGTACATGTATCCCTTCAAATTAGTGTTCTGTATTATTTTGGTAAATGCCCAGTAATGCAGTTACTGGATTTGTAGGGTAGTTCTATTTTTAACTTCTTGAGGACCCTCCATACTGTTTTCCATAGGGGCTGCACCAGTTTGCACTCCCATCAACAGTGCATGAGGATTCCTTTTTCTCCATGTCCTTATCAACACTTGTTTCCTGTGTTGTTAGTTTTAGACATTCTGACAGGTGTGAGGTGGTCTCACTGTGGTTTTGATTTGCATTTCCCTGATGATCGGGGATGTTGAGCACCTTTTCATGTGTCTGTTGGTCATCTGTATGTCTTCTTTGGAGAAATATCTGTTCATGTCTTCTGCCCATTTTTTAATTGGTTATTTGTTCTTTGGGATGTTGAGTTGTATAAATTCTTTATATATTTTAGGTAGTAGCCCTTTATTGGATGTGTCATTTGTGACTATCTTCTCCCAATCAGTAGGCTGTCTTTTAGTTTTGTTGATTTCCTTTGCTGTGCAGAAGCTTTTTATTTTGATGAAGTCCCTGTAGTTTATTTTTGCTTTTCTTTCCCTTGCCGAAGGAGACCTATCTAGAAAAATGTTGCTATGGTCAGTGTCAGAGAAAATACTGCCTGTGTTCTCTTCAAGGATTTTTACGGTTTCAGGTCTCACATTTAGGTCTTTAATCCATTTTGAGTATTTAGTGTATGGTATAAGAAAGTGGTCCAGTTTTCCTAATACCATTTGTTGAGAGACTTTTTCTTATTGCATATTCTTGCCTTCTTTGTTGAAGATTGATTTACCATATAATTGTGGGTTTGTTTCTGGATTTTCTGTTCTATTCCATTGATCTATGTGGTTTGTTTTGTTTTGTTGGTGGTGGTTTTTTCTTTTTTTTTTGAGAGAGAGAAAGAGAGAGAAGAGAGAGTAAGCAGACTTGAGCAGAGGGAGAAGCAGAAAGAGAAGGAGAGGAAGGGGAAAAAAATCTAAAGCAGACTCCACACTGAGCACAAAGCCTGATGTGGGGCTTGATCCCACAACCCTGAGATCATGACCTGAGCTGAAACCAAGAGCTGCTTGCTTAACTGACTGAGCCACCCAGAGCCCCAATCTATGTGTATTTTGTGCCAATACCATAGTTTTGATTACTACATCTTTGTTACAGAACTGTGAAGTCTGGAATTGTGATACCTACAGCTTTGCTTTTTCAAGATTGCATTGACTATTTGGGGTCATTTGTGGTTCCATTCGAATTTTGGGATTGTTTGTATTCTTAGCCGCAGATTTTTCCCTTTCAGCACTTTGAATGTATCATGCCACTTTCTTCTGGCATGGTTTCTGCTGAAAAAGCAGCTGATAGCCTTAGGGGGTTTCTCTTATACGTAATGGTCTTTTTTCTCTTGCTGTTTTTAATTTTTTTTTCTTGACCACTATTTTTTGCCATTTTAATTACTATGTATCATGGTGCAGATCACCTTGGGTTGATTTTTTCAAGGGATCTCCGTGCCTCCCGGATCTGGATATGTCTCTTTCCTCAGTGTAGGGAGGTTTCAGCTATTATTTCTTCAAATAAATTTTCTGCTCCCTTTTCTCTTTCTTCTTCTGGGATCCCTATAGTGTAATGGTTCTTATGCTTGATGAAGTCGCTGAGCGTCAAAGTCTATTCTCATTTTGCATCATTTTTTTCTCTCACTCGCTCAGATTGCTTTCCATGATGCTGCCCTCCAGGTCATGAATGCGTTCCTCTGCTTTGTCCTCTAGTCTGCTGTGTATTACATCTAGTGTATTTTAAATTCCAGTTATTATTTCTGACTGGTTCTTTTTATCTCTGTGTTAGGGGTCTCACTGAGGTCCTCCACTCTTCTCAAGTCCAGTGAGTATTTTATGATCATTACTTTGAATTCTGTATCAGTCATATTACTTTTGTTTCACTTAGGTCTTTTGTTGTGGTTTCGTCCTGTTCTTTCATTTGGGACATGTTCCTCTGTCTGCTCATTTTGCCTCTCTGTTTCTGTTAGGAAAGTCCACTACCTATCCAGCTCCTGAAAGTAGTAGGTGGGGTGCACACTTTTAACGAGGTGGCACTGGTCCTTTTACAGAGGGGTGGTGCCTGCACTGCCACAACCCGGGCCAGCCTGGAGTGCTCCACGAAGCATGTGGGTGGGATGTGTGGTGCCAGCCAGTTCTGCATGCCAGTCCTCTCGCACAGGTGACACAGCCTTGAGGATACAGGCGGGTGCCCCGTCAGCAAGTTATGTAATGAATGCTGGCACCGCCCTGGTTCTGCTGGGGGCCGGGCGGGGAAGCGGAGCCTGCCAGCACCTCTGTTCCTGGAGGGGTCTCCCAGTGAAATTGTTCCCCCTGGTACAGGCTCTGAGATGTCAGTAACTCCCCCACATGCCCCAGGCATCTTTCAAACTGCCCTTCTGGCTGCGTCTCTGAAGGCAGCTTGTTGGGCTGTCTCTAAGAGACAGGTTTCCTCTCTCCAGGCAGCATCCCCTGGAACTGAGCCTGCTGATTTTTAAAGTTCCAGGCTTTAAGTTCTAGCTGGTTATAGGAACTGGGAAATTTGGCCCCTTTGGTGTGCAGAGCCGAGTGTTATGGGGATTCACGACCTGCAGGCTCCCAGGTGTGACGATCTGTTTATCTCTGCGCTCTGCAAGCTCTGGTCCTTCTGGCTGCAGGTGGCCAAGGCTGCTTCCTTTGCAACCACATCTCCACTCTCCCTCCCCTCACTGAGGCAGCCTCTTCTCCACACTTAGTTGTGGAGTTTGTTCTGCTGTCATCAGGTCGTTTTCCATAACACTCATGTGCTATCCAGGTGTATCTGCGCGATGAGGTGAGCATAGGGCCCTCCTCTGCCATCGTCCCTGGAGTCAAGGTCGCACTACCTGCCAGACTGTTTCCACGGTGGGTGTGCCATTTGACACACGCGCCAGGAGTGCGGGAGGGCTCTGGTCCCTCCACATCTTCCCAGCACTTGTTATGGGTGTTTGGATCCCAGCGTTCCTGGGTGGGCGTGCCTTTTGTCCTGATCACTAATGATGTCAAGCATCTTTTCATGTGCTTATTGGACATTTGTATCTTTTCCTGGGAGAAATGTCTATACAGGTCTTTTGCACATTTTAAAATTGTCTTTTCACTGTTGAGTTTTAAGAGTGCTTTATGTAATGTATTTTAGATCTAAGTCCCTTGTCCGATAGGTGATTTTGCAAATATTTTCTCCCATTTTTGTGGCTGTTCTTTCACTCTCTTGATGGTATCTGTTGAAGTTTTTAATTTTGATGAATTTTATGTTTTTTGTTGCTCATGCTTTTGGCATCATATTTAAGAACCCTTTGCCAAATCCTGGGTCACAATCTGTCCCTATATTTTTCTTCTCAGAGTTTGATAGTTTTTCTTCTTACGTTTAGGTCTTTAATCTATTTTGAGTTACTTTTTGTATAGGTGTGAGTTTAAGATCCAGCTTCATTCTTTTGCATAAACATTCTTGAACTGCTACAAATAATAAATTTTAAGGCATCCCACCTTATCTGGGTTTTACTTTATTTCCTGTATTTGGCTGGATTAGTCTTAGAAAAGGAGGAATTTACATATAAATACCCATGATACAGCAAGCAACCTTGTGTCACATAGACCACTGACGATAGGTACAAGGATGTCAACAAGTTCTGGATTTTATGCCAGCCTTGGTTTGCCATATAATACAGTTCTGATCGTCTCCTTACTTGCAATCAGTCATTTGAAATTTTTTGTATGGTGAACTCAGCTTGAGGACAGAAACAGGAGGAAATGATTACAGAAGTAGGATATGGAAACTTATCTGATCATTATCATGTTCATTTCATTATTTTAGCTTGTAAATATCCACATTATTACACAGTTTTATCGAATTTGGGACTATCGAATTTGGTAAATTTGGGCATTGCCTAGTGTTTCAGTAAGGGATTAAAACAAAGATAATTCATTGCTGTCAGAACTCTGAAAGAAGATTTTGTCCATACTGAGAAAAGAAAAAAGTTAACACCTCTTAAACATAAAAGCAGCTGGAGCGAACACTGTAGCCGAACAAGCACATCCTCCTTTCACATGAGTTACAGCACCTTCAGTCTCCAACCAGAGAGATCTCATTTGTCTTTGTCTAGAGGAAGGCACAGTGTCTCAGAGTATACCGAACAATTGTCTTTCTAGACCAACCCTGGAATGGTCCCCAGCCATGGATTCAGCCCCAGATCTTATTTTTTTGACAACCCTCGAAGATATGATAGTGATGATGACCTTGCCTGGAACATTGCCCCTCAGGGACTTCAGGGAAGGTAAGCCCCTACTTCATGGTTAGGAGACTGAGGTCTGCACCAGTGGAATCCATTCAATCCCAGAGAAAATGCTTCCCTAGAAACGCTGGAGTCAGAGGGACTGTGAGGCACATAGGAAATGGAGAAGCCCCTGAGTATGAGGGACAAAGTGTGGCCAGAGTAGAGCCCACTCCCAGGATTCTGCTTCTTTACCTGGGTGGCAGACAGGAGGGGTGGGAGCTTCTGGGGTTCCCTGCCCTCTTCTGTGATGTTTCAGCCCCCCTCCATGGCCCTGTTATCATCACATCCCTTCTTTCTGCCTGTGAATCTGGGCCTTCAGGGCCAGCAGGGGTGAGAGAGGCAACAGGGCCGACCTAGTGTTACTGAGCCCCCGCCACTCTGTGCTTGCACTCCCAGGACCTGATGCAGGTCCTGTGAAAGGGAGGCTTCGGGCTGTGTTTCTTGGCAGTCAAAGCTTATTTTTTGTAATCCTTTGTACATTTAAAGGCAGTCATTAACAAGACTACCCCCAACCCTGGATGGAATGATAGAAGATAGGTTTTCCAGCTTTTCTACTCCTTATTCTGGACAATAAACGTCCTTGAAAAACGAAAAAGAAAAGAGCCCTTGTTTGGGGGCAGGAGAATGGAGGAGAAGCTGGGAGGATATACTGCTTTCTCAATGGATGAGGGAGCAAGGGAACCAGATAGAATAAAAGATGGTGTTGGGGAAGAGAAAATGCAGCACTCCACAAGCAATCCACCAAGCCAGCAGATGTGAAGAACATAGAAGTCTTGAAGGGAGCCAATCAACAAGGACTTCCTGAGGTCCAGAGTTGTTCTCACCCGCACCCCTAACACTGCTGTCTTAGCCAGTTACCCCCTGCATGTCCCTCCAGAGCCTGTGGGAGCAGCTCTGGCCCTGCACCTGCCAAAGGCAGCACAGAGCTGAGTGCCTCACTCCCTAAGTGGAGGGAGACCCCTCTTCCACTGCATACAGGAGGAGAATAAAATGTACATTAGTGAGTGCTTACTGTATATTAAGGTACTATTCTAAGCACTATTTGTAGGTATTAACTCACAGAAGCCCAACAAGGCAGTTACTGCTATCACTGGCATGCCACGGATGACAGCGTTGGTGCACAGAAGTTATCTGTCCAGAGGTTTCAGATATAATTTGCTGGCAAAATATTTTGTTACACATAATGATTGGTTTATGGTTCTAGTAATACTATGCTTCTGGGTTCTGTGGAGTTTGGGGTTTTTTGTTTTGTTTTTTAGAGCAAGCAAGCAAGCCTGAGTGGGGGGACGTGGGAGAGGGAGGGAGAATCTTAAGCAGGCTCCACACTCAGAGCCCAACGCAAGGCTTTATCTCACAGCTCTGAGATCAGGACTTGAGCTGAAAACCGACTGAGCCACCCGGGGGCCCCGAGTTCATTTTTGTGGGTAAACTTGTAGCCACTGAACCTGGGCTTCAAGAAGCCACTTTAAAAACTGGGAATCTCTACAGTTTATACAAAATCCCATTTCTGTCCATGTAAAATAGACATGTCATCAATAGGGAGTATGATGTTTCAAGTCACCAACTATCCCTTTTTTTCTTTTTAAGCTTTGCTCCAGACTATTATGATTGGGGACAACAAACTAACAGCTTCCTGGCACCAGTGGGAACTTTCCAGCCAGACTCAGTTTTGGACTCTGACAAACCAAGCCAGGGGTAGCACCGGTCAACAATTTCATGGAAGATTCCTCAAGTGAAGAGCTTCAAAGAGAGTAGCTTCATGACAGCTGAATTTTTAAGGCACTTTTCCTTAAGAAATAGGACTTGATTTTTAATTGTTACAGGTCTCTGATGGACTCTAGCACTAAGCAATAATTTAGATTGATAAAACTTATTTTAGTACTAAAAAGTGAGCCTGGCTGCCTATTTCAGTGGGTGTAACTTAAACTTTAAAAGAAATTCTGTACCTTTATAAAGATGTATTTTATATAACTTAAATAATACTGCTAAAATATATACTAGGATTTTGGGGGGATGTTACTGCACTATATATTTGTAGTTTGCACAGACTTTTATGCATAATTCACTTTAAAAGTATACAGTACATGGTCTGATGGTTGCCTGAGGCTTTTGGACTAAAGCATTCTTCAGATCCTTACCTGTTCAGGTCATGCAGATGCTGACGGTTGACATCTAGAAAGACAGTTACGGCTCCAGTGTTACAATGTAGCAGAGGATCAACAGACCACATACGAGGTAACTGGTTCCTTCCTTCCAGTTCCTTAAGGTCCAGACAGTTGTTATCTCAAACAATCTCCTAAGTTTTGCCAAAAACGTGGTACTCCTTTCAGCAGGGCGCAGACGTATACACTTCAGTGGGAAGTGGCTGCGTTGAAAGCATGCATCGAGCCACCTTTGCTGCTAACCCTTCCCTGCTGTATTCAGAAACCCTGCAGAGATTTTCAGCCCAGTGAGTGCTAGCATCTCTTACCTCAGTACCTCCCAAATCACGGACCAGTCATTACATTCAAGGAACAAAGGAGGGGTTCTCAAAAGGGGGTGAATAATAAATGCCCTTGATCCAGAAGACCGTATGGAGTCCTGATGGTCTTCCTGGAATTTCCCACCATACTTAAAAGAAAGAATGCCTTGTATTTTTAAATAGCTCTGAAGACAGGCTCGTGAGGTAGCAGCTTTAGAACCAGAGTAGTGTCGCAGTATCCTGTGGCATCATTCCTGTCCCTTGCCACGTCAGGACGCATGGTCCAGACAAGCGCGGCTCCGTCAGCTTCCGCTTCAATGAAATCGGCCGGCTCTCCAGCCACGCGTGCGACCCTAAGACCTCCCAGATCTATGCAGGTAAAACTGGCTGTGATAGAAAACTGTCAGGGAGGACAAAAGCTCTTATTTTCTGTAAAACAGAGAGAAGGTACTAGAGGGAGGACTGTCAGCAGAGATGCAGTAGCTTCTCTGCCTAGAAAGTCTCAGCTCTCGGGACAGGAGGGGGAGGAGGGGCAGATGAAGAGACAGTCATGTTAGTAAATTCTGCCTTCATGATGAAACCCATTTCCAATGTCTCCGATTTCCCGTTTTGGTCTTCAGAAAGGATTTATCTCTGGGCATTGATTTCACAGAGGTCAAGTCTACTTTTCTTGATGTAATTAAGTTTTAAATGGCTTGTGATTGGGTTTTTCATTTGTACAGATCCCTTTATCCTACATAATCCCACATAACAGTGTTCTTGCCTCTCAGTATATGGAAGAATTGGGGTCACATATCATTGAAAATAGTTACTGTCAGGGACAATTCTAGACTGAAGCACAATTTGCACGGATTATTTGGGTTGCCTTAAAATATTTTAAGTTGTTGTTATTCTAAATAGCTTTAAGAACACCCTACTTGTCATGTGGTCTTTGTTACTAATACTTAGAAGAATTTAAAGGCAGACCCACCATACACTTAAAACTTCAAATCATGCTTTCAGAAAGTACTTCAATTCGGTCATTCATGGGTAGATAGATTTTTTAAAATACAGTAATAAAAGATCACTGAAATCATCCAATTATTATACTCATGATGTAGCAACACATTACTGGCAGGAAAATTGAAATAACCAGCATTAAGTGATAAAAGCCATAATCTATTTTTATGATAAAGCTGCTATTTGAGCTTTTTTATTGGAAAGGATAAAAATGTTCTAAGACCCTATTTTTCTCTTCTTCCCCTTTTTAAAAAGTTTTGCTAAAGCACAAGTATTGTAAACACATCTAGAATACAAAAAATAAGATTGTATTAAACGGTCTTTCTCTCATAGTAAGTGACCACAGATACCCTGTGAAACATGACAGGTATGGTAGATCTGAAAAGGGAAATTAAAATTTCTTCAGTTTTCTAATTGTGTTGTGCTGTTCAATTAGGTAAACAAAGCTCCTTGGGTGAAATATTAAAGGCTCAAAGAAGGCAAAGAATGGGGATTACCAGTTGTAAAATACCCAAATGTCCTTTAAGGCAACATAATGAAATTGAAACCCTGGGTATTTGAAAGTTAAAAATGTATGGGGAGAGGCGGTGTCACTGAAAATGTTGTACTAAGTCTGATTCAACACCAGAGGCCGCACATGAGCGTTTTGGGCACCTAGTGGAAATACGCGCAAGAGGCATCTCCTGCAGGTAACTAAAAATGCCAACTGATCTGTGTAGATATCTTGCGCTGGCTCTTTTTTCTTTCTACAATTAACCCATTTAACTGAGCCACTGATGACAACGTCCAGCGTATGTTACCCACGGAGCTATGAACTGTAAGGAGTTTTTTTGCCTCCTACAGTCTACACATCAGTGACAGTTATGCCAGGTCGGTCTGGGATGTA
Source organism: Ailuropoda melanoleuca (assembly GCF_002007445.2). Classification (NCBI taxonomy): domain Eukaryota; kingdom Metazoa; phylum Chordata; class Mammalia; order Carnivora; family Ursidae; genus Ailuropoda; species Ailuropoda melanoleuca. Next base: position 18,575 of record NW_023254307.1, on the reverse strand, counting down.
GCAGGCGTGTTGTTAAAACTATGCTGGTCACCATATTTAGCGGTGTGCACCCAGTAGTGCGTCCCCAAATAGTCTCTTTTCCCAAAATCCAATAGAACTGCTCTTTGTTAATTCCTTGAACACTTAATTCCTACTAAGAGGAAAGGAAAGAAGCATTAAAAAATCCCAGAGCATGAAAAGTACTTAGAGAAAAAGGTTCTCATTTATATTTACATAGATATTACCAGAATATTTTAATTTTTTTAGAATAATTCTTTTTTAATCAAAGTAAACTTACCTTAAAATTAAATGGGTCTACATATCTGAGTTTTTAAGATTTCCAAATGAAGAAACTTTGTTTAAAAAAAAAATCTTCACTTTGGAGTACTTAGTATGATAAAATCTAGACAAGTGTAGGTCTAATATGTCTTTCCATTTTTTGTCCCAGGGGAGAATTTTATTTAAAAAAAAATTTTTTAACTATACATAATACTATTTAAGACTTCTCATGGTCCAAGGGAACTGCTGCAAAGGATCAGGCTAAAGTGGAATTCTCATCAAAAACTATAAAGTGATCAAAGTGAGGAAACATTTAAAAATGAATGAAGGGAGCGGAGTTCAGTCAGTGTCTACTGAGTGCCTGTTGCCTGCTAGACACTGGGGCGACTCGCTGTTTGCCAGTCTGTGGGTCCAGTCTGTAAACTCAGCCACAGCCTCCTTTCACCCTACTCTAGGCCCCTACTAGGGATCTATGGAAAACCCTTGCTCCGGTGGGTCCCAATGGCGGGATGCTAAAGCTGTCCCGTGCGGATTCCCCATACCTGTCGTGCGGCTCTCCGGGCCCAGGCACTGAGGTGGGTTCCTTCATGTGCAGTTCTGCCCAGGTCATCATCAAGTAGGGGGTCAATGTCCTCAGATTCAAATTCAGTGAGTCAGCAGCTACAAAGCTGGATTCATCTATTCCCTGACCTGGGACTGTACCTATCCTCTATTTTCCCAGAAACTGGTTATACCCTGCCAAGATTAATTCCAGTGTAGCCTCCAAACTGGTCTTCCCTTTTGCAACGTGGTTGCCCTTCCACTTAGAACATACTTCCTGCCTCTGAACTTCAGTGTAGTCAGAACGGGACATCAGAGGCCTCCTGGCCCTGGATTTGTAACCTCTTTCTCTTCAGTCCATGTGAGCCTCAAAATCCTTCCCTTTCTCTGAACCTCCATTTCCCATGCATCTTTCTAACCTACAGCTGTCCCTCTGGTCCCTTTGCAGTCTCAAGTCATGGTACTCCTTGAAGGCATTAATTGAGACATGAAGAGGCATGTTTAGGACAAACGAATGTTCTGCCAGGGCCATCCACTTTGTGTTGCTGAGTACCCTTGGCTGTCCCCTTGCTGAATTCACTAGCCCAGAGCCTAGGCTTAGTTCGTAGACTTAATCCCTACCCAAGAGAGCAGAACACTTACCCATTAGAGGAAGGAAATCCATATGGAAAGTGAAATAATGTATCCAAGTGCTGCCTGAGAATGCAGACCCCGCCCCAGGGGTGTTAGCTGGGTGATTTTACTCTGTGACAACCCGATGGCACCATCAAGCAGATGCTAAGATTTGTTCACATTGAGGGCATCGTCCCCACTAGACAGGTTTCTATGGTAGCTGTTCCACTCCAACTGGTATATTCTCTCTGGGTGAATTCTCACTGCAAACTAGTTAGGCTGTAGAATTCATAAGTTGCCTGAAGGCAGGGAGAGCTGTGTTTTTGTTCACTGCTATGTTAACAGCATCTTCAATGGTGAATGGCCAAATCCTGGTCTTGTGGTAGACTTTGTCTGTCTTTAAAGGTAACTTCTTTTCACTTGCACTTTCGTCCACTGTGTATGGATTTGACAAGTATAATACTCATGTGAGGACCTATCCCTGTTTTCTCAGATATCCAACTTTTGGGTAGAGAATTCACAATGGAATAAAAAAGGAAAGAAGGATTTTATGTAAGGATAGTCTCCATGAATGATGTGAGAACTCAATCTTAGAAGCACGGAGATGCAATTCTGTCTACACAGGCATTACACACCCTCTCTTTGCCCTCTCGCGTGCGGGGACTGGCAAACAGAATACTGAAATAATGGGCACAGTGGGCAGTAAAACATAGGTCTTTATCAGATAAAGTGTAAAATTAAAAGTATAATAGGGACAACATTAAAGTGGTTAAAAGTGCAACTCTCAAGAGAAAACAACTGGGCAGGGTTTCAGCATGATCTGTATGTTAAAAGAATTTTTTTAAAGCTCATATGGAATAAACAAGCACAGCTAAAGAAAACTGTTTTTAAAAAGGGCGGGGGTTGGGGAGAAAAGGGGACAAACACACCAGGTATTGAAACACAGACCCTGAGTAATTAAAATAGCTGTGGTCCTGGTGTCTGAGTAAACAGACCAATGAAACACAAAGAGAACCCAGATATGGAGCTAACTCCGTGCATGATGTCAGGCATGATAAATGTAGCATCCCCAACTAGGGAGGGCAAGACAAACCGTCCAGTCAATGGTACTGGAATAATGGGGTGATCACCCAGGAGAAATCAGGCTGGATCCATTCCTGATACCCTACACCAGGACACACTCCAACGATCAAAACTTAGATCTAAAAACCCACAAAAGCTCTAAACGAAACTAGGTGTACTGCTGCCATGCAAGCAAGAAGGTGTACGAACTACAACTCAAAGTCCAGAAACCACTGAGAAACTGAGAAATTTGAAAAAAACAAAAATTGCATGGCAAAACAACCACAAGCCAAGTCAAAAGACAGACACCAAATCGAAAAACACTTTAGAGCTCATCACAAAGGATTAGTATCTGTAACCAAGCACTCCTAGAAACTGATAAAAGATCAACAATGCAGTGGAAAAATGGGCAACAGACACGAGCCCGAGAAAATACAAGTGGGTCTGAGACATGCTAAAGGGAGTCAAGCTCGCTTGGAAGAAAAGCAGAAACTGAAACCCGTGGCCCTGTACTTTTGTGTCTATCAGAATGGCAAACATCAGAGCCATAACTACACAGTTATGGCGGTGGGTCGCAGGCACGGTCTCACATGCCGGTGGTACATGAGTCGGGTAACTGCCTGTACAGAGGGGGTATGGTACTGTCATGGTCTGTGACCCCAGAATTCCACTTTGGGGAATTTATTCTACAAGTACATATTTATGCCTGTGTGAAGTGACACACACACAAGGTCTGGAAACAATCCAAATGCCCATAATAGCGGATTGCTTAGTTAAACACGTGTACATTCATGTAATGGAATACCAAGCATTGACTAAGAAAAAGACTTTAACGAGTAAGCTATCTGGGGATGTGAGAAGACTAAAAAGAACAGTGAATACAAGCACATGGTATGGACAGGATGTGACTCTTTGGGTAAAAATGAGAGGAAAAATGAAGACCTTACATTTGTATTTGTTTGTATATGCCTGAAAAAAGTATGGACGGAAACATAAGCAACAAGGATCACAGGTTATGGGGGTGAGGGGCAGGGGAGGATTTGCAGTATGGACAGGTGGGCCGAGGGCAGGTAGAATACATTCCACTGTATAGCCTTGCATATGTTTTGGTTTTTGAACCATGTGAATGTATTACCTATTTGAAAAATAAAGATTTAAAAAGCCTTATTGACTTGGTACAAGTCAGAAGACGTGAAAAGTCCCCAGTTTTTAGTTGAACAGTAATAAGCCAACTTAGGTAGTAACACAGACACATGACATGCTGAGCGAAGGATCTGGAGTCAGACTTTCTGGTTTTAAACTCAAGCCGCACCACCTAGAATTTGTGACTATAGACGAGTTAGCCACTGCTATCCTGTTTTCTTATTTATAAAATGGGTTAGTAATTCCACCTAAGAACTAGTGCTGCTGTGAAGAGTAAGGAATCCATGGAAAGCCCTCAACACAGTGGCTGCCGATCTTGCCATTGTAAGAAACAAGCTCACGCTCCTTATGCATTCCGCAAATTATAACCAAATCCTCAGCTCATAAAGGGAAACGTTTCAAAGGCGGGGGAAGGGGAACAAGAAAGAAAGATAGCAGAAACATTTATTTAACTCATATTCGCTACAGTCTGGTGGGCACAACAAATTATTTGGAATGGTGTTCAGAATCGAAGCCGCACCTGTAGATATTAAACTAGAACACCCGTCCGCCTGTGTGTGCATCTGTGTGGGTGTTTGGTTTTACCAGATGACTGCCATGGCACCAGGTAACCAGTCTGTGTGCTTGGTGAATAGCTGTGGTTTCTGCAGGAACTTGAGTTTGTAGACTGCTGAGACGTTTACTGTGAACTGTGCCCAAACTTCCAGCTGAAGGCAATGCTGATGAAGATGGAAATAATTGTCCTTTCTTATCTACACTGGCACCTAGGTAAAGTTGGAGAATACGGCAGTGTTTCACAGACACACAGAGACAACAGGTATCGAGTAAATTCACGGTGTTACAATGTCACAATGCTTGACTTAATCAAATTTCAAAACTGGGAAAACTATTAACTACTCTATATGATCCTCTTTATAATCTAAGAATCAACACAGGAGAAACATTCAAATTTTACCAATTTTAATATATAGCATATCTAACTTACATAGATGCCACTTAAGGGAAAAAAAATAAACTCATGCCATTGAAGGAAGGAATTCTTTTCTTCATTTTCATTACTTCGTCAGCTGGTACAATCATTTCTGTCAGTTATATTATCAAGTGCTGGACTTTAAAATTAGGTGATGAGATAAAGACAAAACGAGAGCGAAATTACCAGCCAAGCGTTTTCACAAGGCAGTCAGTCCCCTAGTGACCCTGCACGACAAAGGGTCTGGGACTTGGAAAAACAGGTTATATCACAAGGATCATACAGTATCACCAGGCTCACAAAACAAAGGTTCCTACACCTTATACAATCATTTAAGAAATACACACAGACACAAAAATGTAGGCTGCCCCCAGCCCCCGGAATCCAATTTGTGATAAAATCAAGTTAAATAAATTTCAGCTTAAGAATACTTCATTTGTTTATTTTCTTGGTGGTGCAAAAATTCATTAAAACCTTGAAAAGAACTTTTTATACTAAACTTTTAGTCTCCTAGAACTCACTCTGAACACACAATCTTTCCCAAGCTTGAAACAAATCACAGTAAAGAAAAAAACAAAAAACACTGGAAATGACCAAGGATTTTCTCCAGTAAACAGAATTTAAATAATAGCTTTCAACTGAGGGAGCAGTGAAGTAACACTACCAAAAAGATTTTTGAACTTACAGTAATAATAGACAAAGTGCAAAACTTTCACATTTTCTTAAACTCTGAATGAACACTAAGAATAATTCTTACTAATTTACCAAGAAGACTACTTACTCACTTTTTAGACAAGTTCACCTTAAGGTCCCCCTCTCCTACCATATAATACTTACATCCCTAAAAATGAAAAGTGGAGAGGGCTCCAGTCAAGCCGGCCTGTTTTATTTGACAACCAAAAAAAAAAAAAAAAAGCACCACCATCAACAACAAAAAACCCCTGGGTCTATAAATGTTGAAATTGGGTAGGAAAATAATTAATTAGTGAGACCTTACTCCTTTCAACCATATCCCTCTCCTAGGGATGACCAAATATTTTTAATATTTTAAATACACTTTAAAATACTGTATTTTAATTTTAATATTTTAAATACAGTTTAAAATACGCTGCTAAATCATCAATGAACACATTTCAGACTCTGGCAGGTGAGGTGTGGGTTTAAGAGCACTTACTTCATAAAAGACTGAAGAGTTGAAGGAAAAACTCTAGGTTTTGTACCCGTATTACTTCTACACAGATGCCTCCTTCCAAGTTAATCACATTCTATCTCTAACAGCTTTTAAAAGAATATTTTAAATGTTGGAGGATATTTAAATCCCAGCTTTAGAAAATGAGCTTAGGACGTGAAGGTCATCTGCTGGTACAAGTCACACAAAGTACCATTTATATACAATGAACCAAAATGAAAGGTAGGGAGAGGGGAAGCTTCACAAAGCTCGAACTCACCTGCCTGTTTAAATAACCTACCGAAGAAATTCCAGTTGAGAGAGGATTGCATAGACTGTATTCTAAAATAAAATCCTTTAAAAATGTTTAATTTAAAAGAGTAAATTTTGTGTGTATCGTTTTAAAGTGGCATTATAAATCCATATAATCCCAAATTCTATCAAAGTGAAACTAAGTATTTATGCAAATTTTTCTTCTCAAAGTAAACAAAAATTTTCTAAAATTGGAGTAAAGACAAAGAAATGCAAAATCAAAAGAAACGGATACACAGGACAGAATCCACTGGAGCCAGCCCACGACACACGGGCAATCTGGCTGGGCATCTAGCACAGGGGACAGTACGCACTCACCTTTACTGAAGGCGGGGCCTTTAGACCAAAACAAAACAGCAACAACAACAGCAACTGAAAATCTTAAATAAAAACCAATGAAACTGAAGTTGAAGTCCTGGGGATGCTGCAGTCCCTTCTCTAACTATGCACTGAGGGGCCGTTCATCACACTGACACTTTCCGGTTATAGAAAGTGACATCAGGTAAGGCTAACGACACGTTTGAAAAATCACTGATAAATTTTTATCACTGATCCTAGCCCAAAGCAGCAACGTTTATTCTCTAGCTCTCCTTTTCCATAGCAGACTGCTAACAGTGTTTATTAGGATGGTCATTTAAGTCCAACAACTGGAAATAAAGAACAGAATAAGAAAAAAACCAATTCTAAACAAACAGAATAGCAGAATATTCAACAGATGGAAACATATGAAATTAAACATAGAATTAGTATAACTTACATGTCTTAAAAGTATATACTTCATTTATAAATATCTCTAATTGACAATCTGTTAAGAATCATAAATATTCAAGTGAACATTGGAATTTTCTCTTTAAGAGTTCAGAATTCTTTCTTCAGGTCTTTGAAGATCAGCCCCCTTCTGCTGAATGTCCAAGACTGACAGGCTTCACGCAGTCAGATTATGTCTCTAACTAGACATATAAAAGCCTTTATTACCTACTGTGTTGTAGTAAGACTTTAAAATTCTGTAACTCTCTTATACTTGTAGAAAGCCTACAGAAGGCAAAAAAGAACGTATTAGTTCATATGTGCACATATTTCAAATTACTGATACCATTCTATGAGCCGTAATTTGAAAGCAAAATCCAAAATAAAAGAATATAAACACCACTGACCAATGAGTTTGCTGTGATTACTTAGTAAGGACTGTGTTGTGCACAGCTACAGTTCTTCACTCTTGGGTCAGAAGGGGCAAAGGGAGCCAGTCACTTATTATCAACACATTCTGGATTAATGATGGCAACAGCGATATGAGTAATTCATTACAATAAAGAATCTCTAATCATTTACAACCGGTCTTATAAGTTTATTTTGCACATTCCTCTCCAAATGTCCACTCCTTCCTTGTTATTCCCCAAACACACTACAGATGACCCTTAAACAACAAGGCTTTGAACCATGGGGGGTCACATACACAGGCCTTTTTTCAATAAAGGTAGTTCTGTAAATGTATTTTCTCTTATGATTTTCTTGACGCTTTCTTTTCCCCAGCTTACGTTGTTGTATGAATGTGGTATATGATACATGGGACGCATGGAATATGTGCTAAATGACTGCTTATGTTATCGGTAAGGCTTTTCCAATCAACAGTAAGCTATTAGACATTAAGTTCTCGGGGAATCATAGTTACACATGGAGTTTTGACTACATGGGGGTAATGTTAGCTCCACACGGGTAACTATTGTTTATATATCTGTGCCCTACACCCACCACTATTTACGGTGTTCAAAAAGTAAGTAATTATTGAACGAGTGAATGAATGCACGCATGCTTCTGGGTCCGGGCCCAGAAGTAAAACTCCAGGATGAGAATCACAAAAAAATAATTCTATAAGCTCAGTTAGCCTTACATACAATTCAGGTTGGTATGATAAAAATCTAATGTTTTTCTTTCTATAAAATAAGGTGATGGAGTATGCAGTATTAAGCTTCTTTCTTCACTCTAAATACTTAGTAAATAAGAACTTTTCTTATATTGAGAGCTTAGTATGCCAGGCAATGTCCTCAGCACGTCACACACATATTCTCAGTCATTGTTTAAAAAAAAATTCTCCAAGGTATTTAAAATTAACCCTGATGTTCCAATTTGAGGAAAACTGAGACTGAAATAAATCAAGTAATTTTTCAGGGTCACCCAGCTAATAGGTGGGTTCCAACCAGTTCATCATATTTCATGACTACATAACTTCTCAAGAAGTCCAAGCTCTCTAGAGTCCCAACATTTTTTTGTTACTCTTGCAAGTTGTGGGATGAGTAGAAAATGAATTCTTACTCTAATCCTCAGAATATTAAAGGACCGAAACAGTTTTTAATTATTAGGAAAAAAACAGAATATGGTTATTAAATAAATGTGTAAAATCATATGCTGTACGTTAAAGTACCTATTAAAAAAAAAAAACCCACAAACTTGTGTCAAATATGTATGAAGATACGGTGAAGAGACCATGGCCTGAAATGAAAGAAAAGAGAGCCAAGCAAACAGCAAGTGTGCTCGGAACGAAAAAGCACGAAGTCTGACTTAGACACGAAAGAGAGAGGGATCACAGAACTCAAAGGTCACACACAAATTAATTACTGGTATGTCGCCCTTACCCAGAGACCCCACAGTGACCGTCACTACTGGGACTGTGGGAGCACAATCTCCGTGGAGACACGAGCCAGACCTCACAGTTGACCCCCCAACAGAGAAGTGGCAGGGGAAGCGGGGGGGCCACTTGCCCTGACCTACTGCTTCTCTCTTAGAGGGGCACCGCGGGACACAGTCACATCTAACAGGGACAGCAATGCCATATCTATTTGTATGCTGGAAAAGAAACCATTTCCTATGAATGCTGCAACTATCAGAAAATGGCTGTTCCTGTAGGAACGACATTCAAGGTAAAGAAGCCCCATGTTGCAGGATTCGGTGGCCAGAACTGCCCACTAGCATCAGGTGACAAAGCGACGTGGGGCTGGGTGCTCTGAGGTAAAACTGTATGCAACAGGGTCATCAGAGAAAACGACTAATTCACTGCAGAAAAGCTAATGCACGAACTCGCTGAGGTGTCACACAATAATTTTACGTGTTAATGCAATCAGAGTCATTTACTACTTAAATGGACTGATAATCAGGTAGAAGATAAAAAGAAAAGATCCCATCAACAATTATTAAGAAAAACTCTAACAAAAAAACCTGTAACATTCTCTAAGGAAAATGTATAGAATCCATATAAATTAAAAAATCGGGCTCAACTAAGATTAAAAGGAGAGTGGCTACATAAATTGTGGTATGTCCTTGTAACAGAATATGGCATATATTGAAAAAAGAGGCAAACCAAGAAACAGACCCTTATCTACAGAGAACGCACTGATGGTCACCGGAGGGGAGGTGGGTGGGGGGAAGGGGGAAACGGGATGGGGATGGAGGTGGGAACTTGTCCTGATGAGTACAGGTGATGTACCGAACTGCTGAGTCACTAAGCTGTACAGCTGAATCTAATATTACACCGTATGTTAACTATACTGGAATTTAAAAACTTAATAAAAAATAAAATGATGCTTATATATTTGGAAGTGGCTAAGAAAGTAAACGCTTATCACAAGAACAAGAATTCTGGATACTGGGGCGCCTGGGTGGCACAGCGGTTAAGCGTCTGCCTTCGGCTAACGGCGTGATCCTGGCGTTGTGGGATCGAGCCCCACATCAGGCTCCTATGCTATGAGCCTGCTTCTTCCTCTCCCACTCCCCCTGCTTGTGTTCCCTCTCTCGCTGGCTGTCTCTATCTCTGTCGAATAAATAAATAAAATCTTAANGTAAACGCTTATCACAAGAACAAGAATTCTGTAACTGTGTGGTGATGATGTTAACTAGTCTTACTGTGGCAAAAATTCTGCAATATATATACAAATATCAAATCATTATGTTGTGCACCTGAAACTAATATAATGTCACAGTTTCTTCTTAAAAAACAAAATAATCCTTATGAAAAAAATTTAATAATATCAGGACATGATTATACAATGCCAAGTAAAAAAGAACAGGAAAGTACACAAAAATACACTTTCAACTCTGTTAACACATAGATAAACAAACGCACACACGTAAATATTTTACTTACAAGTTGAGGAAAAATACACATTTTAAAAGTACATCAAATGTTGAAATAGTCCTGGGTAGTGGGGATAGCAGTGACTTTTAAATTTATTTTTAAAATTATACTTTCATGTTTTTCCAAATTTTTTACGATGACCACGAATTATTTTTATAATTGGGGGGGCAGGGAAAGAGGATTATTTTAAGAGCTTTAATTAGCACATGGATAAACTGGTGTTTGTTTTTCTGTGGGAGGGGGAAGGAGATTAAATTAGGCTATACCCTTACTTGTGTAAGCATCCCACCCCAAGTGTCACTGCCCTCAGGAGAAGAACAGTTTCCACATCTAGTTTAGTCAGAAACAAAAAGACAGTTTTTTGTCTACTGAAAAACAAGAGCACTAACCATCCATCCAGTGGTTTGTAAACCACCATCACTAGCACCAGCTGCCACGGTATCCCGGGAGCAGCTCAGTGTAGGAAGCGCAGTCACGTCTAAGCTCAGGTCACCTTCACATTAACTCTGGAGAAGGGTTTCTATCAGCCGCACTTCACAGAGAAAGGAAGGAAGCTGGAGGAGCGGGGTGAAGTGCCTGAGCTCATGCAGATAGGACACAGCAGGCCCAGGATTCCTGAGCTCCAGGACTGCAGGCTCGGAATCCAGTTCTCTTCACAGAACAGTAAAGCAAATACCAGGCTCCAGACAGAGAACCGAAGCCGACAGGCCTGCCTTTATGATAGTCTCTCTGAGACTCAAGAGACATTTTGAGGAGGTTAACATTTGTTTTCTTCGCAACTTAATTTTATTTGGATCTAAAATGTGTAAATTGTTTAAAATACTTTTCATTTAAATTTCATTGAAATACTCTAAATTTAATTCAGTTTCTCCTGTTTTATCTTATTTACAGGCCTCGTAAGTGGGTGAACTAAATTCTTTACGAAATACTAATTCCTGATAGACATCCTATGTCTAGCTTATGCTTGAAATCCCAACCTACACAGTCATCTGTCAGTACATGGGAACAACAGGGGACATCTTCTAAGATGGGGAAGGAACAATTTATTTTTCTCTTAACTGCCCCCTTTTTAACTTAAAAATGCATGTTAAGAAAACATAAGAAATAATCTCTGTATCACCTGGCTCTCCCCAGCTTTTTATTTAAAACAGTTCTTCCTTGACTTTGCATTTTCCAGGGCAGCCCAGTTTTATTGTCTCTTATTTTCTAGGATTCTTTTCCTTCCACTCTGTATTCCTTAGTTGGTACCACACGTGGTACAAATTCTGTTTGAAACCACCTGTGGCATAAACCAAAAGCAAACCATAGGTCTATGCAGGGAAAAATGGGGTAAGAATGAACGGAGGGAAAATGCCTCTTCAGCTTAAGAAATAAAAAGCCGGGGCACCTGGGTGGTTCAGTGGGTTAAGCTTCCGACTCTTGGTTTTGGCTCAGGTCATAATGATCTCAAAGTCATAGGATCGAGACCCACATTGGGCTGGATGGAATCTGCTTCAGATTCTCACTCTCCCTCCTCATCCACCCCTCCTTCCTGCTCCTACATGCACCTGCTCCGTCTCTCTCAAATAAAATCTTTTAAAAAAAAAAAGGCAGTGAGAAGGTTTAATCTCTTTTTCTTTCATCACATCTCAACCAAGCTCTCCTTTCCTTACTCCTGCTACTGTAGTTCACCAAGCTATAGCCAGCTGAATATTAGAATATTTTCCCCACAAAACTGAGAAGGCAAACAGAAACACTGCCAATCTGACACTATTAATTTTTCCTGTGACCTGTTGAGACCCTGGCTTGTGAGTACAAATATGACAGTATATAATTATTTCTNTTGACAGTATATGATTCTTTCTCTTTGTTGACCAAAGCAAAACAAACTACTTAAGCAGAGAAGATGATCTTTGAAGTTTGCTGAAACCAGCAAAACCCAGCAAGTCTTCACTGTGAAAACCATTCTTACCTTCCGAAAGCATTTAAAAGAGCAACTATTTCCTGTCGAGTGAGTTGGAAGCCTTTAGATGGGCTGTTCTCTGGAAGTTTTTGGATTTCTTTTTCAGAGAATAGTATCTTCAGGGCAGTTCCTAAACCTTGAGTCTAAAGAAAATAGTCATACACATAACAATTAAATTAATGTAATAACAATTACTATAAAGGTTGAAAGGAATATGCAGTCACTGTGATGACAGTCAAGAAATTCATACGAACTGAACTTTTCACCAAAATGTCAAACTGCAAAATACAGTTTCTACTTCNGACTATTTCCTGTCGAGTGAGCTGGAAGCCTTTAGATGGACTGTTCTCTGGAAGTTTTTGGATTTCTTTTTCAGAGAATAGTATCTTCAGGGCAGTTCCTAAACCTTGAGTCTAAAGAAAATAGTCATACACATAACAATTAAATTAATGTAATAACAATTACTATAAAGGTTGAAAGGAATATGCAGTCACTGTGATGACAGTCAAGAAATTCATACGAACTGAACTTTTCACCAAAATGTCANCAAAATGTTAAACTGCAAAACACAGTTTCTACTTCCTCACACATTATGCATATGATAAATTTATCTTAACTGTTAAGGAACCTGAATAGTTTAACATTTGTTGGACATAAATTACTAAAATGCTTTTTCTTACCCTAGAAAATATCACATTAGGATTACAATGTTTAATATGTAACCCTGAAAACATTGTTTATAGACCCTAGCAATTCAAAACTTAGAAATTATTAGTGATAACTACACTTAAAAATTTATCAATTAGAACTAGAGAAAAAGAAACATCTGATTTCAGTGTAGTCTCCATTAAAATAATTCTGTCTCCTGATTTTCTGAATTATCATCTTTGTAAAAAAATAAATAAATAAAATATCAAACCATCCTTTTTATACTAAATATATATAGAGAGAAATGGGCCTGCTTGGCAGAACCTTTCTTTTTTGTGACTAGGTGGGCTTCTTTTGACCACTGAAACAAATTTAGTGAACAAAGTTTGATAATTAAGACTTTTTATATCTTATTTTTTATATGGGTCTACAAAATACTAATATACTATTTATAACCACCAACTTCAGAAATGAATCTCAGATTGTACCAACAGAAACAGATACAATAAAACCAAAATCATTAACATAGAATAGGAAAAACATTCTTACACATATAACACAGATTTAATATATTCATCTTTTTCATCAATAAAGCAGAAAAGCCACACTTCAGATCTTGTTTCAATGAACAATGAGGGTTATTGTAATAAAAACTTTCAACATTCCAGTAGGAAAATTTAAGGTTAGTAATAGTTTTAAAACAGAAGACAAAACACAAACCTGCAATTTCCCCCATAATCTGCATTTGTCACATCCAACACAGTCCATTATACGGGAAATATTCTTGAAATGTAAGCGGAATTCCTCCTAACATACAGAAAATATTTTTAATCTCATTAGAGGCTTGAAAACTAAACTGCATTTGTCTGAATTACAAGAGATAAAAGTTCTGAAGCTTATTAATGAATGACTTGTGTTTTTTCAACAGTGAAGAAGAAAAATGACAGGATTTGTAATGGCATAACACGGCCCCTAAAACAACTAACCATGGAAATTTATAAAACTCATTCCACATACTAATTCAGCCAACTTTTTATTGAGGTGCTATTCTAAGCAAAGCACCAACACAGGCACTAAGGGAGAAACAGGTAAGTGATACATGGTTTTAAGTCTGAAGGAGCTTAAGTGCTGCCTCCATCTGATACCCGTATACAGCCAGTGGTAAATGTATCTATATTAGGCTTGGTTTATTTTTCATGTATTGCCTGTGTGAGTCCAAATCAGAAAGCTGGTCTTAGGCCAACGATCAATTTTCATCTCTCCTCAGTGCCACACGCTGCTCATAATGGGTGCTCCAACAGCACCGATGCTCACAGGGCGGTAGGAAGGGTGTGGCCTCACAGTCCCCGCACCTGCCAGCCAGCTTCTCCAGGGATGCTTGCTAACTGGATCTTTGGGCTGGGCTGCAATTGCTTCCTCTGCAGCAGGGATTCTTCTGCCTGTGAGCATAGGGCATGGCTGCTAGGACTCTAAGGCCAGGCTCATCTGAGGCTAACAGTAGCTATGAGAGTTTCCTCATCTTTCTCATGTGGCAAACATAAACAATAAGTTTCATTTTATTGTACTGAGGTGAACATTTTATTGCATGAAGCTAGAGGCAAGCAGCCTGAAAACTCCAGCCATGAGAAGCCCTGCCGGCTGCTTTCCAAAGTTCCACCAAAGAAACAGCACCCTGGCTGAAAGACAAAATAAAGAACACCAAAGTCCTGTGCTCTCCGTTCTCATGTAATTCATGTTCTTGGGAGGAGATGGAAAAACAGACTTGAGCTCTCCTTCATACACCTTTGAAAAACAGCAAAAAGAATTTCCAGCAATTCATAGATGACAGCTACTTCTTTTCTCACTCCCACAGAGTGAGAGAACCACAGAGCCGTCCAAAAGTATAATACTTGTATAAATAGTTAAAAAATAGGAGCACTACAAAAATAAATTAACATTATAGTAAACACCACAACAGCAATATGCCCTTAAAATAATCATAAAACAGGGGCGCCTGGGCGGCTCAGTGGTTAAGTGTCTGCCTTCGGCTCAGGTCATGACCTCAGGGTCCTGGGATCGAGCCCCACATCGGGCTCCCCGCTCAGCAGGAAGCCTGCTTCTCCCTCTCCCTCTCCCCCTGCTTGTGTTTCCTCTGTCGCTGTGTCCCTCTCTGTCAAATAAATAAAACCTTAAATAATAATAATCATAAAACACAACAACCTTCCAAAACTAAGGTACAGTTGTGATTAAGTTACTTCACCTGAGAAGCACCAAGATACTCTTACTCGGTGCTCGCTTCTCAGGGAGCACCTAGAGCGTCTCAGGGCCAAATGTGTTTCAGAATTCCAAATTTTCCACACTTTGGAAATGCAGTACATAATTTGTCATGAAATACCCCCACCGGCATGTGTGGCAACATCTAGTAATCATATACATTCATGGTTCTGTAGCAAAATGTAAGAATATTTAAACAAAGCAGAATTTTTTAAAAGCACTACAAATACTCTTATGTCAGTACAGGTCAGGTTTTGCTAACAAATTAATTTGTACCAAACATAAGAAAAATGTTTCCGTGGGGCGCCTGGATGGCACAGCGGTTAAGTGTCTGCCTTCGGCTCAGGGCGTGATCCTGGCGTTCTGGGATCGAGCCCCACATCAGGCTCTTCTGCTATGAGCCTGCTTCTTCCTCTCCCACTCCCCCTGCTTGTGTTCCCTCTCTCGCTGGCTGTCTCTATCTCTGTCAAATAAATTTAAAAAAAAATCTTTAAAAAAAAATGTTTCCATTTTTGGAGCTTTCTGGAATTCTGAATTACATATAAAGACTGTGGAGCTGCACTAGAAGACTGCTTGCCGGTCAATTCCAAATACTTTAATGAACATTTTAAGGGTACAATGTACTCCTTAACATGCTGTAGGCAAATGAAACCAAAGAGCTCCCAAGTTAGCTCCCTAAAATACATTCTCCGGTATCACGGGGTAACAGGCGATTTTTGCCTGTTATGTTAGTCCATAAAGAACATTCCATAAATATTCCATAAAACAAACTTTAGGAAAATATAGTATTTATTGCCTTCAGAGTGGCAAACAGTCATGATTTTTAAAATCAAAACAACAATACACACTGTGATTTTAAAGAAGACTTTCTCTCAAAATAAGACCTTTACAAAGGTGCCATATTCATCAGTCAGTTAACAGAGGCTTCACTAAGAGCTGGCCAAGCCAGAAATGAGAAAGGAGGGGCGCCTGGGTGGCACAGCGGTTAAGCGTCTGCCTTTGGCTCAGGGCGTGATCCTGGCGTTATGGGATCGAGCCCCACATCAGGCTCTTCCGCTATGAGCCTGCTTCTTCCTCTCCCACTCCCCCCGCTTGTGTTCCCTCTCTCACTGGCTGTCTCTATCTCTGTCAAATAAGTAAATAAAATCTTTAAAAAAAAAAAAAAAGAAAAGAAAGGAGAAAGGAACTGAAAAGTATGGAGAAGGAGCTTTCTGTGCCATTTCTAGTAAAATCCAGTCAGACCAACTTCAACAAGATGGAGGGCTGGGCAAGAAGAGTTTAGATGGAGGGGATTAAGACACAGCCCATCATCTGCTCCCCACCCTGTCCCCCAGTCAAGAACTTTTTACCTTTAACGATTTGGCCCCCTTTTTGTCACCTGCAAACATGGATTTCTCGTCAAAGTGCATGGGAAAGGACCTGATGAAATGACAACACTACAAGTTACAGACGAAACATTCACGTACTATGTAGTTGAGCTCTGACAAAATTTTCTATCCCCACAAATATTTGTCATTTTTAATTTACTCATGTGTAAAGTTTAATAACACAGGAAGGTGGCAAATAATTCACATGTAAACTACTCGACAAAAGAGTAAAGCAACATAAGAATGGCTTTGTAATTTATAAGACTGTTTTAAAGAAATTACATGATAAAAATCTAAAAACTGAACTTAAAAGCAATTTATGTGAAAAATGCGCAACACTCTATTACAGAGGTTTTGTATAATTTAAACACTTGTTAATCCAACTTTGGTTCATGCTCATGTTAACCACCAGTAACAAGACCCAGCATTTTTTAAAAGAAGTTACAGTCTAGAAGGTAAAGCTAATGTTCCCTTATCTATCTACCTTCATGGGAACACACTTATAGCACCAGAATTTAAACAGCAACTGGAAGAATATAAACTTGGTTAAAAAAAAAAAAAAAGGGAAAAAAACCCCTGTTAAAATAGCGTTAAACTCTGGGGCACCTGGGCCATGCATTTAGGTCAGCGTCCAGCTCTCAGGTTCGGCTCAGGTCATGATCTCAGGGTTGGGGGATCGAGCCTCGCAGAGTCAGGCTCTGCAGTCTGCCCAGAGTCTACTTTGGACTCTTTCTCTTCCCCCATCCCTTCCCCCACTTGCTCTCTCTCTATAAATAAATCTTTAAAATAAAATAAAATAGCATCAAACTTTGATACTACATAAAATTCAAAGTTGTGTTTGAAAACAGAGCCTATTCTCAAGTGTGACTAGGCCGTCCTACTGACCACGTTCCTTCTCAGTCCTAATTCTCCCTCTTCCTAACATGTAGGAGTCAGTTTCTGTTGTATTTCAAGGGCTACATCATTCATACAGTGGGGAATTTCAGATTACTGATACTCAATTCTTACTTTGTATCTTGAAAGATATTCAGTAAAAGGGTTTTTGTGTCAGCATCTTCTTCTCCATTTCCAGTGTAAAGATCGACAATTGAGCGCTCAAAATATGGGGCCACCTTTGATAAAGCTCGAAGCTCAATTAAGTATAAAAAGTATAGATTCTTAAGCCTTCTTGGACCTTCTCCCTTAGTTTCCACAGGGTCAAAGCGCCGTTTAAATTCTTTCATATTAGGTCCCCAGCTAGGTTTACCCCAGGTTTCTAAAGAGAAATACATAATAAAGCTTTAATAAATAGGATTTTTTTTCTCTATAGAGAATATATATTCCCCAATTTTTACACTAATAGAAGGCAAGATTTCTACATAAAAATGTGATTACCTTCTAAAAGATAATTTGCACATAGATGTAAATTGATACTAGCATGAAGTCCAGATATAAGCTTATAGAAGACTCTCTTCTCCAGACACAAGCCTATTCAGAAAAATATTGAAAAAGAAATCACATCCATTTAGATAACAGAAATACTGAATCAAGAAGATTCAGTACACAGGCTTAGTTTTAAAGTTAAGGTTCAAGGACATTAAAATTAATCAAGGAATAATATAAAATGATTAGATCAAGATTCTCTCGCTAGAAGACAAAATAAGATTCTGACTTCAGAATGGAGTTATGAATATGATAACAATGCAGAATGAGGCAGAGAATGTTGGGCTCTGGAAGTCTAAGCACTATGGACGTACTTGGCAAGTTCCTGCACTACCCAGAGGGCAACAGCACAGATTTTTCATGGTTAGGCTAAACTAAAGCAAATGTAATTCAGAGTCACTGCTTTGGCTTAACAATAGCGGTTTCTCCTTTTCTCTTCCCTAGGGATGTCCTTTCTTTGAACCTATTTGATCGTGGAGGAAGAAGAAACTGCATTCCATTTCTCCTCTTCCTCCAGATTCTTTAGTGTGTCTTACTAATCCTCTGACCTAGAATTCTCCAGTTCTACTTAAATGGTGTGCTTGTAAGGAGCAAAACCTGGAAAACAGTCACCGGAGGAATTTCAACCAATAAACAATGTACATTGACTTTTTACTATGTGAGCAGAATCTTTATCAGATAGAGTGTAGGAATATGATGGAAAATTATTTTATGTAGCCATACAGTGTTACTTACTGTGTTACTTAACACTT
>NW_023254306.1:0-4303 GCF_002007445.2 Ailuropoda melanoleuca | reverse complement strand
ATGCCTCCTCAACTCAGAGTCATCTGTGCAGATCTGTGGCCTCTGAATGGGATCATTCATATTTCTGGGTCTGGCTGGCTGTGGACTGATCTAGGCTAGACTCAACTGATTCAGCCCAGCACTGCTACACATGTCCTTCATCCATTCCCTGAAACTAAGAAGCTAGACTGGACTTGTTTTCATGGTGAGGGTAGAGGTTCAAGAGAGAAGGTATGCCCCAATGTGCCAACCCAAGTCAACCCTCTTCTGCTTGCATTGGCTGCTAATATCCTTTGGCCAAAGAGAGTTTCATGTCTGACCTCGGTGTCAAGGGGCAGGGCAGGTCATGCTGCCCATATCAGGAGGGAGCTGCAAAATAACATGATGAAGGGCCTGAATAGGGAGGAGAGTGAAGGATCGGACCCCTCACTGTAATTTGCTTTGCCACCTTAGAGTAACGATGGTGGGTGGTTTCCTTCTCCCAGCTAGCACTCAATAAGTGATCTTTCTGCAGTCCCTCAATAAATTTTGAAAGTTCTTATACTTCTGTGGCTGGCTTTCATATAAGGCTTGAGCCTGTTCAAAATGAAAGGGTCATCACTTTAGAAATATGGAAGTACTTGTAGAATGGAGAAACATATAAATTCTTTTACTGCAGCAGACGGAATCATTTACATTGAATCATATTTCTCTCTCTCTCTCCCCCAGTTCCAATATTCTTCTTCATATCTCAGCAGAAGATTTACTTTTTCATTTTGACACTGTGATTCAACCTCCTCTTCANATTTACTTTTTCATTTTGACACTGTGATTCAACCTCCTCTTCAATAGCTTATATCTAAAGAAAGCATATTTTAGAAATCTCAGGAAGAGATTCTCTTTGTTCTTTAAAAAAAAAATGGACATTAACAGTATTCCAAGTGTATTCATATGTTGAGTTTTCCTCAGCAAACACTTTTTTCTAGATTCTACTCCATTGCGCGTAGATTCGTGATTGTATTCAAAAGTTCTGGAATATAGTTGGTCCTCAATAAATATTTGTTAAATAAATAAATGAATGAGTTAACATATGCCTGAGCATCCATTAATTCTCAGCCAAAAACAACCATAGAGGAAAGGTGATATTGCTTCTGAAATCTGTGAACAAAATTACTTCCACCCCAACTGTAGCAACCACAAGGAATGTGTGGTTTAATGATATTAAACTGGACTTGTCATTTCCTCTCCTATTTGGCTCAATACAAAAATAGGTTTTCAGCTCTTCTCCCACTCCAGAAGTTACATCTCCAATCTCTTCCACTATCACAGTACAGCAAAGAACACATACACGGCCCAGAGCCACATGGACTAATGAGGCAGGAAGGCAACCGTCTTTTCAGAGCACTCTATAAAGCACACTCTTTTGCATAATATTCATTCAATTACATACTTAGTTGACAAATAGTTTGGATGTCCTAATATTTGCCAAGCATAGGTGCCAAGTCTAAAATGGTAAGAAAAAATACGTCAAAGAAAAAAAGAAGAAAAATGAAAAGAGGAAGAAAAAGAAAATCCAGTCCTACCTCAAGGAGTTTATAGTCTTCTGTGGGCATATAGTCATTGCCCAAACAATCACACAGATAAATATAAAATCCAACCTTGATAAATGCTTTGAGAGATAGCTACATTGTGATGTGAATGCACATACCTTAGTGGTTTGACCTAGTCAGAGAGGACCCGAGGGTAAGTAGGAATTAACCAGGGAAATCACAGTGGGGGGCAAAGAGGGTTCTGCGCCAAAAGAAAAGCAGGTGCAAAAACACAATGCTAGGGGAAGAAGCAAAGCATTGTTTCTTAGAACTAAAAATGGACTGGAAGGTTGACTGAAGTCATAGCCCCAATTTTCACACCTTCCTGTAGCCACACCCTTTGATAGNTATTATCCCCCCCCCCCCCCCCCCCGCGCACACTAATCCTGAGCCCTGAGCGGGGTGTGTAACTCACTTGTAGCGGAAGTGCCAGTTCCAAGCTTGGGCCGCAAGATACCGCAAGATAAAAGCTGGGGCTTGCTCTCTCAGGCTTTGAATCTACCACGCAAACAAACCTGAGCTAACCTGCTAGAGGACGAGACATCACAGGGAGCACAGCTGTGTCGCCCCAGCCCGGCCTAGTCAACCAGCCAGCCCTCCGATGCCCCGAGCACAGACACAGAACAAGTAAGGACAGCAGCAACCTAACCCATCAGATCACCGGAACCCCCAAAGCTGTTCCACGGACTAATGAGAAATGCTGAATAGTTACGGTTTGGGGGTGGTCTGATATGCTATCTGATACAAGGATTTGATGTGGCTGGATTACAGAAAGCAAGGGGGAATCTTGTGCCAGACAGAGCAGGAGAAATAGGAAACAATGTAAAGTCTTGTATATATATATATGTGTAATAATGAACATTCGTATCTCACCCACCGCGGCACAGTTTCACTGTTCTGAAAGCAAGAGCTCCAGGTTTCCGGCAGATATCTGCGCTTCCCCCACTCTCAGTCCCTGTGGTTTAGGGGAGGTGGAACCTAGGTAAAGCCTGCCTCCAGCCTTTGGCCAATCAATACATCCTATTCACCTGGCCTCAGTCATTGGTTCAGGAGAGAACACATGACCCAAGCCCGTCCAATCAGAGTGACTCCCACGGCTGGTCAAGACTGCTGGGGTAATGGGGAGTCTGGGTGGCTCAGTGCGTTAAGTGTGTGCTTTCAGCTCAGGTCATGATCCCGGAGTCCTAAANTGCTGGGGTAATGGGGAGTCTGGGTGGCTCAGTGCGTTAAGTGTGTGCTTTCAGCTCAGGTCGTGATCCCGGAGTCCTAAGATCAAGTCCCAGAAGGGGCTCCCTGCTCAGGGGGGGAGTCTACTTCTCCCTCTCCTCCCCCTTGTGCTCTCTCTCTCTCGCTATCTCTTTCGCTCTCTCTCTCTCAAATAAATACATAAAATCTTAAAAAAAAAAAAGAATGCGGGGTAAGTGTTTATCCCCACAGCACATAAATTAGAGTTGCCGGCAGTTATGTTGTGGCCAAGGGAAAGATCTCATCTGAGAAAAATCAACATGGAGGAAGCAAAGCTGGGTGGAGAGAGAAAGCAGATCTTTATTAAATTTTTAAAGTCCTGAGCCTGGATTGTCGGATAGAACTATCCAGTAACATTTCTTTTTTTATTTAAGTCAGCTTGAATTAGATCGGTTATTACTTATAATCAAAAGAGTCTGAACCCACATTAGGCACTTTTGTCTTTATCTCAGGTACACCAGGGAGACCTTGAAGGATCTGAAGCGGGGGACAAATGAGTAAATTTGCACTTCAGAAGCCCCTTTGGCTGCTGTGTGGGAATGGATTAGAGAAGCTCTAGGCGGAATGGTAGAGAAGGGTTAAGATGGTTTTGCAGGAGTCCAGGTGAGAGCAGATGGTCACTGGGACTAAAGTCAGGTAAAAAGAAGGCCCACTTTGAGCCATCACTTAACAGAAACAAAACGTATACTGGAAGAAAGGAACATTACAGGCGTATCATTCTGCTTCTGTGCCTGTAAACCAAGGCACACAGCCCATCCGCATACTCACAGAGGCCACCCGGCTGGCAATGCTGTCCAACACTGTGGCGTGGCCCTTGCTCACTCCTTGCCTCTCTAATTTCACTTCTCCTCATACCTCTAGCTCTGAATAACCCTCTTCTCCCACCTAACTTTGGCATAATCCCCCAGGCTCCGTTTGTGTTTTGTTTTGTTTTTTTAATTTAAAGGCCTTCAGCTTACACTTGGCTCTCAACTCTCCCTAGTTTTGGTGCCAGATCTTTACATCTTCTGTATCGAAATATGACATCACCATACTAAGGCTAATTCTAGGAAATAACAAATCTGGCTAAGAGCAAATATGGTTCATCAGAGCATTTTGGTAACAGTGAAAACTTCCACCAATAAGGGAATTATTACATGAATATGGTAATTCGTAATAGTATACAAACTTTAAAGTGACCACGGAAAATATCATAGGAAGATACAAATTCTTTTAAAGCAATATATATTATATGCCCAATCTATTTACATCTAGATAAAAACTGATATAAAAACTAAGTGAACGTGTATAAAACGACAGTAGTTGTGTTTTAAAATGTTTGCATAACGGGGATACTTTTTTCCCTCTGATTTCTAAACTTTCTCTGATTTTACTTCACTTTTTAAAATTTGCAAAAAAGAGAAAGAAGGAATAGTGCAATCTAATCCTCTAATTAATCCCATTGGTTGGTAATCTGTCCAACGCCAGTTTTAAAAAGATGCATTGAATTTGGACATCAGAGTACACTTGCT
>NW_023254305.1:0-4622 GCF_002007445.2 Ailuropoda melanoleuca | reverse complement strand
CTGTTGTTTGGGAAGGAGAGCTATGATGTTTATCATATTTTCAAAAGAATTTCATAGCCAAAGAATGTTATCAGTCTTGAGTAGTTGATAACTGGTCTATTTAACCAGATTACANAGAATTTCATAGCCAAAGAATGTTATCAGTCTTGAGTAGTTGATAACTGGTCTATTTAACCAGATTACATACTTTCTGAATTTCTTAACACATTCATTCACATTGTTTACTATATTTAACATAACGTTTTAATAAAAGACCTAACAAGAAGGCTCAGTTTCATATTAGGGTAATCAAATCACCTAGCATTGAAAAAAGAATGAAATTAATAAGCTTTTTAATGAATTCTGCCTCCCTAATACTTTGGTACTATAGGCTGATTAAGAGAAAACCATACAGTCCTTTATTCAAGAATGAGGGTATCATAAGGCTGGACCTTATTCCCTGAATTGAATACAAGACAGTCTGCATGGTATAGAGTGAGGAAACATTGGTAAGATCTCTTCTTTCTGCCCATGTTTCAGATCTAAGCTGCTAACTCTCCCCTCTCACTACTGATAGAGTTATATCCTAAAAATAGAAAGAAATGAACGTGTATGTATTCCTGGAAAAATTAACTGATGGATTTAAACTTACACTGAAATATAAATTACTCTTATGCTACACTTACTGAAAGGTAAGCTTTGAGAATAGAAAAGAGCAAAGAATACCAGGTCTTAGAAGAAATAGAAAGCTAGGGAGAGAGTAAAAATTGAGTGGGAGGGTGGGGGGAGAAGAGGAAATTCCCAAGGTTTTTTTCAATATTTTACTTAATGAAGCTTTATTACAGTTGGATTCAGAAAAGATGAGATAGAATTGGGAGGATAAGAAGGCAAACAACAAAAAGCAAATTAATGTTTTCATCCTCAGCATAAAAGATAGAGTAATGTTTATGTTTGTCTAATCACCTTTTATGAATTGAGGAGTTTGGGAAAATAAAAACTACTAATGAATCATTGAACACTACACCAAAAACTAATGATGTATTATATGTTGGATAATTGAATTTAAATTAAAAAATATATAAATAAAATAAAATTTGAGAAGCATCCAAAAAAAAACCCACTTAAAAATCTTCATCAACATTAATAAATCCCCTAACAGTCCCTAGAGTTCAGGGTAGAGATCCAGAGGTCCTTCCAGGCCCAGGTTGCTGTTGGATTGTATGGTTTTTGTTTGTTTGTTTGTTTGTTTTAAAGATTTTATTTATTTATTTGACAGAGATAGAGACAGCCAGCGAGAGAGGGAACACAAACAGGGCGAGTGGGAGAGGAAGAAGCAGGCTCATAGCAGAAGAGCCTGATGTGGGGCTCAATCCCACAACACCGGGATCACGCCCTGAGCCGAAGGCAGACGCTTAACCGCTGTGCCACCCAGGCGCCCCTGGATTGTATGTTTATCATTGATTCATAGAACATTATCATAGATCCAAAGAACTCCATGTTTGGTCCAAATGCAGACTGTTGCATAGCTACTTATAGCATAGACAAAAACTTAGAGTTTTCAGAGGAAACTGAAATGATCTTAACTGATCATAGAAAGACCATTAAGTGAAAGATTTGAAATTCAAGCTCCTATGATGTATAATTCATTGTAAAACATTATTAATTATTGGAAAACAATGTAGGATAGGCATAATTGATGTTAGGGAAGGGATTTCATAATTTAAGAATCTCCACTTAAGTGTACACACTTAAATCGGTGGAATGGCTATCTTCTGGTTGGGAAAATTCAGTTTCACATCCTTAAATATTATTCATCTATATAGCTTTTTTTGTAATATAGATTAGGAAACTCCCAAGATCAGGAAAAATGTCTAAATGTATGCTCACCAAAGAACCAGGTGCTCCTTTTTTTTCCCCTATCATTTTCATATTTACATGCAACTAAAGCAGTGAAAGTATTGATACTGTCCACATATAGTCATTCTGTTATTTTATTTCCAGAACGAGTAATCATGACATATTTTTCCATATTTTTGATATTTAGCTTTTGCTTAGGTGACACCTGGGAAGGGACTAGTTAATATCCCTTAGATATTCTCTATATCGTCATCTTCATCACTTCCACCATAGTTGAGATATGCCACAAGAACACATTGAAATATTTTTAGACAGAGCATCAATTTGAGGAATTTGAAGGAATTGTGTTTTAATAAAGGGAATTCTTCAACACTAGTGGAATTTCAGAAATTTTTTTGGGCCTCAGATAATNGGGGCCTCAGTTAATAGGTCATAATCTTCCTCAGGGCAGCCTTCATATCCCTGTTCCTTAGTGTATAAATAATGGGGTTTAGAATGGGGGTGAAAACAGTGTAAAATATGGCAAGAAGTTTATCCACAGGGTAAGTGGTAAAGGGCCACACATAGATAAAGATGCAAGGTCCAAAGAACAATATTACTATGGTGATATGGGCAGCCAGGGTAGAAAATGCCTTGGCCATTGCAGCAGAAGACTTAAACCAGACAGTGACAAGAATAATGATGTAAGAGTCAACCAAGAGAGAGAACGTACTTAGGGAAAGGATTCCACTATTGACTACAATTAGTATTTCAGTGATGTTAAGAGTCCAGGCAGGCAAGTTTGGTCACTCGAGGAAGGTCACAAAAAAGCTGCCTACTACATTGGGTCCACAAAAAGGCAGGTTCATGGTAAATGATAACTGGCTTAATGTGTGCACCAAGCCCACAGCCCAAGACCATTACGAGGACAGTGCACGTCCTTTGACTCATGATGACTACATAGTGTAGGGGTTTACATATGGCTACGTATCTGTCGTAGGCCATGGAGATGAGTAGTACCATCTGTCCTCCAGTAAAAAGGGGAATGAAAAATATCTGGGCAATGCAGCCACTGAAGGAGATGGTCTTAATGTTCACTCAGAAAATCTGCAATCATCTTAGGGGTAGCAAAAGAAGCCTGACAGATGTCCACAAAGGAGCGATTTCCTAGGAGGAAGTACATGGGGGAGTGTAGGCTGTTGTCAGAAATTGCCATGACAATAATGAGAAGGTTTTCCAGCACAATTACCACATATAACACAGAGAAGAAAACAAAAAAGAAAAGCTAGAGCTCCTGAGAACTAGAGAGTCCCAGCAATACAAATGCAGACACCACTGAAGAATTGACCTTATCCATGGATCCAGGTTGCAGTCCGGTCTCTGTAACAATCCTAAGGGAGGGGACATAGGAAGGGAGCAGAATTCTGAACCACAGACTTTTAATGCAAAGGGTTCTGAGATCCCAGATATAATGTGTATTTGCTGAATAAGAAGTGTTGAAGAGATCATGATAATATATCTGGAGAGTAGGAAGGAGCATAGGACAATGTCTGAATAACACTAAATAATTTTGTCTTCTCATTAGAACACCTTGAGTTTTGGATAGCCTTAATAATCTGTTACACAGTAGTAAACAAGCTCATCCATGAGCTTACTCATGATCACAAGGCAAGAGGAGTAACTTAAAACCAGCTCCATAGGCTTTGTAGATTGGCAAAAATAATTTACATCTGTTATTCTTGTAGTCATTTTCCATCATTAATTGTCCTAAATCTTGAAGTATAACATTTCTTTAACTCTCCAAGAGATATACATGGCTTAACATTTATCGTGTGATGTAAAGTCACACTGATTGTTTGACTTTAGACTACTTTTTCTGAGCTTTAATTCCACATTTCAAAAAAGATGAGAGGTGGTAAAATGCCTACTTTGCAGAAGGCTTTGAAGTTCAAAAATGTTAGTTTATGACATTCTTCTATCAGAGAATTCTAACACAATAGATGTTCTTAATATATTAAATACCCCCATATTAACAAAACTTTACCTTACTGATATTGCAGGAATCATACACAATTTAGACAATTCCTACTAAAGAGAAACTGTTAGATATTAACCGGGTCTGTAGTTAAACAACCCAGTCTGTCAGTGATTCATGTGTATAATTTCTTAAAATACATATTATAACTTTACCTTAATTACCTAAAACTCATTTCTGCTTGTTTATTTAGGAACAGTACCTAAATTTTCTTTATGCAATTTTCTTTGCAGATCAAATTTAGGTTTAGGCCAGAAAATTGTTAAGAGAATAGATCCCTAAAGTTCTCATCACAAGGAGAATTTTTTTCTTTNTTTTCTTTTTCTTTTTCTTGTATCTGTATCAGGTGTTGGTATTAACTAAACCTTTGGTGATAATTATTTCAAAATATATGTGAATCAAACCATCGTGCTGTATACCTTAAACATATACAGTGATGTATGTCAGTTATTTCTCACTAAAACTGGAAAAAATTAGATTTAGGCCAACTTATGCTTCCCTGCTTTATCATTATCAATGGCCTTATTAATACATCTTTATAACTGATGAAAGAATAGTTGTTGTAGGGGTTTGGGATAAAGAGATAAAAATGATTGAGTTATAAATGTCTCATGCTCCTAAAAATACATTTTGGGGGGAATCAGAATAATCCTAATAATCCTAAAAATAATCCTGCATTTCGTTATATTTTCCTATAAGATTGCAGCCCAACTAGACAAGCTTTCAAGAAGTTCTATTTTAGGAAACCATACTAGTTCTGACAATTAATTTG
>NW_023254304.1:0-1021 GCF_002007445.2 Ailuropoda melanoleuca | reverse complement strand
CTATTTTAAAACTGATTAAGATTCAAAGGTTAGCAATTAAAGCCATTAAAAACAAAACTCTGGGTATCTGACAAATGCTCAAATGACAGGAGGAACATCATCTGGGAGAAACAAAATGAGCTATTTACCACTGAACACGGTGACAGTCAAATGCTGCCAGAAAGAAACGTCAACGAATAGCTGTCACAGCTGGAAAATCTGGCCATCTTATAGATGACACCCACGTGGTATCAAAGATAAAGACAGGCCCAACACCCTCTGAATTATCAGAGTGGCAACAGAGGACTAGGAAAACCAGGGGCTTCAGTAAGGGTGTGGGGACTGACACTTTCTCATGCGAAAACCATATGCTGCATAAAGCCAAGGAAAAACAGACAGCATTCAGGGCCAACGATCTCTTTCTCCTTGGTCCCTTCTGCATCTGTCACATCTCTTTACAGAGCAACAGAGGCATTCACAGAAAAGGCAGCTGGCCTCCGTGGCAGGTTCCTGATGGAATGTCAGGGTGATCTGAAGGGTGGGAGCCATCATGTTGTGCTAATGTACCCACCTGCACACCCACATATTGCCATTTCCAACTCACCTCATGATCCAGTTTCTGTGTTTCATTCCTGTTGCTGCTGCTGCTACAACAGATGGACAGATGGACATGGGACCCCTCTGCATCTCTTATCAGAAAATAACTATTTGCCACAGAGCCAGTCACATGGTCTCTTCCCCTGAGTTTTCAGATGTGCAAACGGAAAGCTAAGAGAGTGGGGACACTGTCCAGGTCACAACGCCCACTGGTGATGAGCCAGAGAGTGCCCCAGTGCCCTGATTCCCAGGGTCCACTGCTAGAAAAGGCTCCAGGATTCTGCCTCTGGATTCCGGCTCCAGGAATACCAGAAGCCAAACTGAGCAAGCACCATTCTCTCCACCAGCTGCTCACACATAGGCAGCCCTCCAGCCCTCTCCTCTAAAGCCAGCTGGGCCCAGGGGCTGGCCTGCTTGCACGCTGGGGCTCTGAACAGTAGCCACT
>NW_023254303.1:0-5880 GCF_002007445.2 Ailuropoda melanoleuca | reverse complement strand
CATTGTAATTTTTATTCCTTATGGCCCTATTTTCTAATTTGATATTTTCTGTTGTTTCCACAGAACTGTCAATTCATAGTGGCAGAAACTATATAGAATCAATGAAATAAATTCAATAATAAATGAGGGTACTTTCACTTCTAGCCAAGAAGGAGTAAGCAGAGCCAAACTGACTGTTTTGCACCAACAATCTATAAAACTGGAAAATAAAATATAAGAAACAGGAATTTCCAAGACAAGGGACACAGGCAATTGAGAAGAGTGATCCCTGAAAATAAGAAAATAGACAAGGTCAATTATGATTGATAGCTTTTTGCCTGGAGAGCATGTCCGAGCCATGGCACAGTGAGAGGAAACCCAGAGAGAGATGGGTGGTCTACTTGAGTTGAGGAAATTAAGTTGGGAGTCGGGAGGCCAAGGAGCTAGAGTTTATAGGGCAGAATACCAGAGAGTAGAAGCCACCAGAAAGGAGATTTGTTCTGTCTTTTTAATAAATTGTCATTATAAAATGTCCTCCCTATCCCTGATAATATTCTTTGTTGTGAAATATAATTTTATAATATTTATATAGTCTCTTCAGCTTCAGCTTTCTTTTAATTAGTATTAAGTCATACACCATTTTCCATCCTTTTACTTTTAATTCACTTTTGTGTTTATATTTCAAGCATTTTTTTCAGCTTTATGGAAATATAATTGATGCTTAACACTGTAAGTTTAAGGTGTACGATGTGATGATTTGATATATGAATATGTTGCAAAATGATTACCATCATAAGGTTAGTAACACATCCATCACCTCACATAATTACAATTTTTATTGTGTACATGTTGAGAACATTTAAGATCTACTCTCTCAGCAACTTTCCAGTATACAACACAGTATTGTTAACCATAGTCACCATGCTAGATATTAGATTCCAGAACTTAGTCCTCCTATAACTGAAAGTTTGTACCCTTTGACCAACATCTCAACAATGGACACCTGTATCTTGTTTTTTCCTCCAACCTGATAATCTGTCTTTTAATTGGGCTGTTTAAACCTTTTAATGTGATTATTGATAAGACTGAGTTTAAAACCTACCATCTTCCTTGTTTCCTATGTATTTATTTGTTGTTTTTCTTTTTTACTGCCTTTTGGGGGGGGGCTTCTATGTATACAGAGAGTTCCGTCTATACACTAGGTTGTGGTTTGAAAAATACAATTGTGATATAAAATGACCCTATTTGTTATAATTATTTCATCGTTAAAAACAAAATAAAAATCAAGCACTTACAAACCAAAACATATCCAGAAAGAAAATATTTGATTTTTCACTTAAAGAAGCTTGGGTGCCCTTTATGTCTGGCCTAGATAGGAAGGGATTGAGATTATGGTAGTAAAGACATAGATGACAGAGACAGAGACATGGAGATGATACAAATAGATATAGACATGGAATGGCTATAGAAATGGATACAGACATAATTTTGACATTTGGATCTCTAGGCTGAAATATATGCAAGATTATATCTCCATATCTTGCAAGCTCATTTTCTGACGTTGTATGAATTTCTCAGAAACACTATTTTGATGTTAGCACATGATAAATCTTGCTGACTTCATCCCTATTCTCACACTATTTTTAAACAGGGCTCACATCCTGTCTTGTTTCCCCCTGATGTCTTTGGGTGGCAATCTTATAAAGTTCCAAGTTGGAAGAGATTTATCTGTTGTTTCGTTAACTTTGCTTTACTCTCAAATAAATGATCAGAGCAAATCAATTGAAAAGAGTTAGAAAATAAAGCAGTTGGGGGGGCAGCAATATGTTTTCCTTCTTAGAGCCAAAGCTCTCTGAGCTGCCTGACATCATAGTAAGCCCACTATCAGTGACCTACTTCACAGCAGTTAAGTACTTGTTTAAGGGGCTGAACATTCGTTGGGAACTGGAATCTGTGTGTATGATAGTGAAGACTATTGATCCACTGGTTCAAGTGCTCAGAATCTGAAAGGGTTAGGGATTATAAAGCTTTCTGAAAGGGCTATGTTGTGGTCATGCTGATTTCTGCAGCCTACTGTATTTGGACAAGTCTTCTTATAAAGGAAATATAAATTTTATGTATTTATATATTTTAGGGACTACACTGCATCCCCCCCAAATTCCTATGTTGAAGTCCTAACCACAGTACCTCAGTATGTGACTCTATTTAAAGATAGGGTCTTTAAAGAGGTAATTAAGGTAGAACAAAGTCATATAAGTGGGCCCTACTCCAGTATGACTGATGTCCTCATACTAAGAAGAGATCAGGACACAGACATACACAGAGAAAAAACCATGAGAAGATACTGGAAGAAATGTCTATCTATAAGCCAAGGGAAAAAATCCCTCAGAGAAACCAGACTGATACCTTGATCTTGAACTTCTAGCTTCTGCAACTGTGAGAAAATATATTTCCAGTATTTAAGCAACTCAGGTTGTGGTACTTTGTTATGGCAAGCCTAGAAAACTAATGCCATTTATTTATTTACTATGTTATACTGCACTAACACAAGATCAGTTGTTCAAGTACCACCTTTTAAATATTTGTCCCATTTTCTTCAAGAAAATTAAATGGGAAAGTATAGTCTTTTCAATAATCCTGGGACAGCTGGATCAATCCATGCAAAAGAATGAAATTGAATCCCTTATTATACCATATGCAAAATTAAATTCAACATAGAATATAGATCTAAATGTAGGAGCTAAAATTCAAAGGAAAAACATTTCCAGAATTTAGCTCTGATTGGAGGAGGAGAGCAGGCTCTAAGTAGAGAAGATTAAGTATTCCTCTTCAGTGGTGGGTCCCATGAGCCTAACATTGGGAGCATAGTTCCCAGGATTTGGAAGTATCTTCAATGGTAATAGGAGGAGGGGAGAGAGCAATGGGACAGATGAGAGTGGGGATGAAGGTAAAGTCCCCCCCCCACAGCCTTATTTTGCTAATGCTGAATCTAGAATGAGCCATGATAAGGGTGGATACATCTCCTACATGAATGCAACAATGGAAGACTTGAGAAAATGATCCCCTTTTTTTCAAAGTGAAATAGGCCTAGGATGTGGTTCTTAGAAACAAGGAAAGAAAAGAGAATGCAGAAATTATTGGGGGGGTGGCGCCTGAGTGGCTCAGCTGTTAAGCGTATGCCTCCAATGCAGGTCATGATCCCAGGGTCCTGGGATCGAGCCCCGCATCGGGCTCCCTGCTCGGTGGGAAGTCTGCTTCTCACTCTCTCACTCCCCTTGCTTGTGTTCCCTCTCTCACTGTCTCTCTCTGTCAAATAAATAAATAAAATCTTAAAAAAAAAAAGAAAGAAAGAAAGAAAGAAATTATTGGGCCTGAGCTGCTGGTTTCACTACTCTTTATTCCCCAGATCAAAAACTGTGAGCAAAAGTGAGCTGTATCACTTTCCTAAGGTTATCTTTTTGAGCAAACCAAAGACAAAGCTGGTTTGGGTAAACTGTAAGGTCAGTAATTACATATGTCCTGAAGTACAGTTTGGGGCAGTAAACAGTTTGTTAAGCTCCCATTATTTTCCTTCTTTCTTTCTCTCTGTTTTCCTTTCTTTCTCTCTCTCTTTCTTTCTTTCTTTTTTCTTCCTTCCTTCCTCCCTCCCTCCCGCCCTCTCTCTCTCTCTTTCTTTCTCTCTTTCTTTCCTTTTCTTTTCTTTTCTTTTTTCTTTTCTTTTCTTTTTTCTTTTCTTTTCTTTTCTTTTCTTTTCTTTTCTTTTCTTTTCTTTCTTAAAAACAACTCTGCTGGGGGTGCCTAGGTGTCTCAGTTGGTTAAGCATCAGCTTAGATCATGATCTCAGGACCCTGGGATTGCCTGCATCTGGCTCCCTCCTCAGTGGGAGTCTGCTTCTCCCTCTGCCTCTCCCCACTCCACACATTTTCTCTCTCTCTCTCGAATAAATAAAATCTTTTTAAAACCCCCAGCTCCATTGGACACCATTATTAGCTCTTAGGGATTGCTATTGTTTTTAGATCCTAAAACATACAGGATGATTTTCCTATAGGTTTCTTACTTCAGTTAGGGACCTTCCAGAGGAATTTTTGTCCCCAACTCTTGATGAAATCATAATGACTGACATAAAGACAAATGTCCTGAAATCCTAAGGGCACCTAACAATTACTGAGCACTCACAATATGCAAGAACTTATTTAGCAATTTGCTTACTATATCACCGAAGATTCTCGAGCAGTCTTTGCAATATTAAAATATATACACATATACATACATATGTATATGCACACATGGATACGTACATGCATGCACATATAGACATACCCATGCAAATACATATGTGTGCACATATACATTATAATGTGTATTGTGCATAGACATTTATGTGTATATACAAATTATAAAAAAACACATTCCTAAAATNGTGCATAGACATTTATCTGTATAAACAAATTATAAAAAAACACATTCCTAAAATTCTAAGACTTCCATCAGTTATTTTGCTGTATACTTGCCATATGTGCCCCTTAAATTTTACCTGCTTCAAGGGGAATTATCTTTCTGGCAACCTTACACACTGGAGATATATAATAGAAATTTATTAAATTCACAGTATCCCAGTGTGTAAGGCAAAAATAATAAAACGGGTGTGTTCAGGACTCACACCATGTCACATGTACATGTACGTATATATAGCTTATTATGTCTGTCCTCATGATGCTAGCTGAAGTTTCTCAAAATTACAGGGTGTATGTGTGACTAGAGAGAAAGAGAGAGGTTGAGAAGAGTGATAATAGATTATGGACTATACCACACAAAATAAAAGGAAAGAATCCTAGAACTGAGTATACAAGTTATCCCCTAAAGTATGGAAATAGGCAGATACACATCATGTCTATCAAGTACATCTTCAGCATTAAAATTAATCGTTATCATATTATTATTATGTTTCCAGACTAAATGGATAGCTGATATGTTATTGGGGAACTCAGTTTGTTCCCTCAATGAATTCCTATTATTTCTGCTTCTGAAGGTCACACACAAGAGAATAATTATTACAAGAACTTTTCTCTCATTGCATTTTTTTTTCTAGAAATGCTTCACAACCTTACATGTGCAACAACCACTTAACAAAATGTCATCATGAGATTGAGGGTTTATAATTTTAAAAAACATCAACTAGGAGCCCTGGCCACTATGACTCATAAAATATGCAATAAGATGTTTTGAGAAAGATTGAAAAAACAGGAAGAATATGTATGCTCTCAGCAGGCAAAATATTGCTGACATTTTAAATAGTAATGAAACCCAAGAATTTAATCAATTTTGCATGTCAAAGAATAGGCGATTAATTTGTTTAGGTTACTTGGTTTTGTATTCTTATGGAATAAGTTTCAAGGTATTAAAAGTAAGATAAAATAAAAGCCTAGTGACTGTAGAGAAGTAACTGATAGTTGACTTTTTTTCCAAAAAGATGTATTTATTTATTTGAGAGCGAGTAGAGGGAGTGGCAGGGGGACAGAATCTCAAGCAGACTCCTGGCTGAGCATAGAGTTCAACATGGGGCTAAATCTCAAAACCCTGAGATCATGACCTGAGCTGGAATCAAGAGTCAGACACTCAACCAACTGAG
Source organism: Ailuropoda melanoleuca (assembly GCF_002007445.2). NCBI lineage: Eukaryota > Metazoa > Chordata > Mammalia > Carnivora > Ursidae > Ailuropoda > Ailuropoda melanoleuca. The sequence continues at coordinate 272 of NW_023254303.1, read as the reverse complement.
CCACCCAGGAACCCCAATAGTTGACTTGTAAAACCAGACTGTGGGTCACCTGGGTGGCTCAGTAGATTAGGCGACCGACTCATGATTTTGGCTCAGGTCATGATCTCAGGGTCATGAGATCTAGCCCCAGGAGGGACTCTATGGTGGGTGTGAAGCTTGCTTAAGGTTCTCTTTCTCCCTCTCTGTCTGCCCTTCCCCCTCCCTGCATGTGTGTGTTTTCTCTCTAAATTAATTAATTAATTAATTCAATGAATAAATAAAATAAAACCAGA
>NW_023254302.1:0-1294 GCF_002007445.2 Ailuropoda melanoleuca | reverse complement strand
AAATCAGCATAGAAAAGGTCAAAACAACTTAAACTTTTCACTGTATATATTTTTTGAACATTTGGATTCTTCGCCATGTGAGTGCATTATTTGAAAGAGAAGCACACGCTGGTGCAAATTGCCGGAGTGTGTGGTGAGTGGAAGGGGTTCCTGGAGGGTCTTCTGGAGGCTCTGTGAACGTTCGGGGTCTTGAGCTGCGCGTCGGTTAGCTAGATGTGTTCGCTTTGTGTAAATTCATCAAGCTGTCCACTGATGGTACGTGCATTTCTCTCCCTTACATTTTAACAAAGCACTCAAATATTTCAAAAGTTAAATAAGCGAAAGAAAAAAGTCTGTAAGAGTGAAGTTGGTTGACTGAGCGATTCATTCATTTACACATTTATTTAGTTAAAAGAAACCCCAAAATGTATTTGTTATGTTTCCTTTGTGGCACGAACTGAGAATACAAATGTGACTAAGGCAAGCTCATTGTCCTTGAGCAGACCTGGCCTTGAGACAGGGGGAGGAGCTATGCCACCTTGATGCCAGGCTGTGGGCACTCGTTTCCTATCACTGCTGTGGCTAATTACCACGCACTTTGTAGTAGCTTACAGCAACACAAAATTACTGTCTGCCTGTTCTGGGCGTTCAAGTCTGCACAGTCTCACTGCAGCACGGTCTCACTTGGGCTAAACTCGAAAGGCATTTCTTTGGAGGTTAGGAGAGAACCTGCTTCCTTGCTTCTTCCAGCTTCCAGAGGCGCCTGTGTTCTTTGGCTCATGGCGTCTATCCCAAATTAACAGTACATCACTCCATGAGTCATTGTGTGTCATTTGCTTTTCTGTTTTCCTTCATTCACATGGTGAGTAGTTATATAGGACCATCTGGGAACATCCAGGACCATCTCTCTATGTTAAGGTCTCTAACTCAATCACACCTGTACAGCACCTTTTGCCATGTAACAAATTCAAAGGTTCTGGGGATTTGGACGAGGTTATCTTTGGGGTTGTCCTTATTCTGTTGCTATAGGCCAAGTAGTTGTTCTAGCCCCATAATTCATATATTGAAATCCATTTTCCCAATGCGGTGGTGTTAGGAAGTGGGGGGTATGGAAGCTGATTATGTCATGAGGCTGAAACCCTCATAAATGGGATTCGTGCTCTTATAAGAGAGACCCCACAGAACTCTTTGCCTCGTCTGCCCTGTGAGGACACAGTGAGACAGAGTCTATGATCCAGGAAGGGAGGCTCTGACCCAGCACTAAATTTGCCTTGATCTTGAAATGCCACCCTCCAGAGCTGTGAGAAATGAATTT
>NW_023254301.1:2738-2908 GCF_002007445.2 Ailuropoda melanoleuca | reverse complement strand
TTTTAGATTTTTCTGTTCTTTTGAGTAAGGCTTGGATGGCTATGTATTTTCCCCTTAGGACTGCCTTTGCATTGTCCCATAGGTTTTGGACCATTGTGTTTTCATTCTCATTGGTCTCCATAAATTGTTTAAATTGATTTTTGATTTCCTGGTTTATCAAATCATTCTTG
>NW_023254301.1:0-2684 GCF_002007445.2 Ailuropoda melanoleuca | reverse complement strand
TCTTCCAAATTTTTCCTTGTGATTGAGTTCCAGTTTCAAAGCACTGTGGTCTGAGAATATGCAGGGAAAAATCTCAGTCTTTTGGTATCAGTTGAGACCTGTTTTGTGACCCAGTATATGGTCTATTCTGGAGAAAGTTCCATGTGCATTTGAAAAGAATGAGTATTCTGTTGTTCTGGGGTATAGTGTTCTGTATATATCTATGAAGTCCATCTGGTCTAGTACGTCATTCAAAGCTCTTATTTCTTTGTTGATTTTCTGCTTAGGTGATCTGTCTATTGCTGAGAGTGGAGTGTTGAGGTCCCCTACTATTAACGTATTATTATCTATATGTCTCTTTATTCTGGTTAAGAGTTGGCTTGTGTATCTGGCTGCTCCCCTGTTGGGGGCATAGATATTTATAATTGTCATATCCACTTGTTGGATACATCCTTTAAGAATAATATAGTGTCCGTCTGTATCTCTAACTACAGTCTTTGGTTTAAAATCCAATCTGTCTGATATGTGAATTGATACCCCAGCTTTCTTCTGAGGTCCATTGGCATGAAAAATTGTTTTCCATCCCTTCATTTTCAGTCTGGATGTTTCTTTAGGTTCAAAATGAGTCTCTTGTAGAGAGCAAATGGATGGGTCATGTCTTTTTATCCAATCTGCAACCCTGTGGTGTTTTATGGGAGCATTTAAGCCATTCACATTGAGAGAGATTATTGAGTGATATGATTTTAATGATGTCATGTTGCCTGTGAAGTCTTTGTTTCTATAGATTGTGACTTTCTGTTCTGTATCACTCTTGGGGCCTTTTTACTTTTATAGAACCCCCCTTAATATCTCCTGTAGGGCTGGTTTTGTGGTTACGAATTCCTTCAGTTTCTGCTGATCTTGGAAGGTCCTTATCTCTCCCATCAATTCTGAATGACAGCCTTGCTGGATAAATGATCCTTGGCTGCATGTTCTTCTCAGATAGAGCTTTGAAAATAGCCTGCCAACCCTTCCTAGCCTGCCAGGTCTCTGTAGACAGGCCTGACGTTATTCTAATATTTTTCCCTCTGTACATAAGGATTTTCTTCCCCCGGCCGCTTTCAATACTGTATCCTTGGATCTAATATTTGTGAATTGCACTATGACGTGATGTGGTGTAGGCCTGCTCTCATTGATCTTGGGTGGGGTCCTCTCTGCCTCTTGGACACGAATGCTTGTTTCCTTTACCAGATTAGGAAAGTTCTCAGCTACAATTTGTTCAAATATCTCTTCTAGAGCTCTCTCTTTCTCTACTCCCTCGGGAATGCTAATGATTCTGACATTGGAACATTTCACTGAGTCAGTAATCTCCTGTAATCTACATTCTTGAGATTGGATTTTTTTGAGCCAAGCTTCCGTTTTAACTTTCTCTTCTACCATCCCATCTTCCAATTCACTAATTCATTCTGCCTCATTTACCCTGGCTGTCAGAGCGTCTAGTTTAGACTGCATTTGATTCACAGCATTTTTAATTTCTGCCAGATTCACTCTCATTTCTGCTCTTAGAGAGTCTATATTCTCGTTAATATTTTCGTTAATATTTTTTTCAAGTCTACACATCATCTTGACCATTGTTATGCTGAACTCCATTTCTGACAGTTTGGTTATATCCATATCCATCATTTCTGTGGCAGAGGCCACAGTCTGTCTCCTTTCTTTGCTGAGGGTTTCTCCCCCTTGTCATTCTGATGAGGAGAGGTTGTGGGGATGCACAGAGCCCAGATTATTGACCAGGACCCAGGCAGTTTGCACTTATTTTACAGGGACCGTAGGGATGTGAGCATCTTGATTTTTCAGCCTGCCTTCTGGGGGAGGGGTCTGCCGCGCTGATACTTAGGCAACCCTGTTTGGGTAGAGTCGCCCTGTCCCCTGCAAGGGGGGATGGGGATGGGCACAATGTGAGCTGGTATTTCCGGGCTTTTGTTCTCTGGTGGCTTTCTGTGGCTCTTCTGAGAGTCAGAGCAGCAGTGGCCGTATCCTAGCCTCTGTCTCAGAACAGAGAGATCGCAGTCTGTTCTCCGCTGAGCTCTCTGGCCACTTTAACTCTGTTTCTGTTGGTGATGTTAAAAACCCTGCAGCGGCCTGGGATGTGCGCCCCACAGCCACTCTCCCAGCCCTCGCTTCCAGGGCTGGCACGTTTCTGTCCTTTGTGCTTCTAACACCGCCAGCCGCCCCCAGTTCCCACACGCGCTTCCGAGCTCCCTGTTTCAGTGTGGTTCGTGCGCACTCTGGAGCGCTGGTTTTCAGTCTGGTCGCGCGCGTTCCCAGGCTCTCTGTCTCAGTCTGCATTCTCACAGGTGCGTCCGGCTGGCGAGTCCGGCTGGCTCCCCAGTGCAGGTGGCTACCGCTTCCCGGCGCCCGAACGCAGAGGCTCCCTCCCCCTTCCGTTTATCTTCCAATACCTGTGCACGGAGTCACGGCTCCCCACTTTGTATCTCAATACTCAGTGCTGGAGATGTTCATTTATAGGGATCCAGATGTATCTTCCTGCGTCTCAGGCTGATTCCACGGGTGTTCAGGATGGTCTGGTAGATATCCAGCTCGACTCAGGGGACCAGCTGAAGAAGGGGTCCCCTACTCCTCCACCATCTTTTTCCTTCCTCCTCAATATTTGTTGTTTCCTGTCTTATTAATTTTTTGCCATTCTAACTGGTGTATAATTTTTT
>NW_023254300.1:5343-10345 GCF_002007445.2 Ailuropoda melanoleuca | reverse complement strand
GGTAACTCCCAGCTGTTGTGGGTTCTCCTGAGCGAGGGGAAGGAGAAGGTTTCTGGAGGTAGGAGGTAGTCTGTGTTCAGCATGCTGAGGAAGGTGCCTTTCCTGTTGGATCTGCTGAGGTTTGTGTCCGGGAGAACTTGTCACATGTCCTCCCTCAGTAACGTTCATGTTCAAGTATTCCCCACTTTTTAAAAGTTCATGGGAAGACACTTGGCTTTTTGGAAAGATCTCCATTATCACCTGGTTTCACTAATTGGAAGTAATCCTCATGAAGAGGATTTTCCTCATGAAAACAGGTGAATGGTGAGCTTTGCATTCAGGATCTGTTTTGGGGAGAAGCACGACAGAGGCATCGTGCACCCTAACCAGCACTTTCCCAGGAAANAGGCATCGTGCACCCTAACCAGCACTTTCCCGGGAACTCCTCTCTGCATCTAGCCACCAGCACTTTTAATTGTGTCTGTGAGCATCTGCTGTGATTTATCGCCATTTATTTTCGGCATCTGTTAGGAGTTGTGTCCTGGGGACTAAGAAATGCCAATGATAAGTAAATTTAGGAGTCTGAGCATGGTCACTAATTTTTCCATATTAATTAATGTTCATTCCTTCTTTACCTTTTCTGCTGTGAAAGGTTTCCTAGGAGGACTGTACTATCAAAGACCTGGGGAAACTGTACCCCATCCTGCGGGGTTCGCTTTAGTCTCCATGCTGCACAGAACATTCCATGTCAGATTTTAGCACTCAAACACTGTATCTTTGACCACCTTCACCCTTCCCTCCCTTTCCCCGAACCAGGCACCCACCAATCTGTTGTCAGTATCTATATGTTCAGTATTTTTTTTCCCCATGTGGTATGTACATGAGAGTATCTGTAATTGCCTTTCTATGTCTGAGTTCCTCAGGAGGGAGCCTCATCAGTCGCCAGATACAACACGTCCATGGATTCCCTGTGAGGCAAGAATGATTCCCTCCCCTGAAGGGGGGCCGCATGTCTGCCCTCAGGAGTCATGTCTCCCATTCCAGACTTCTCAGAATGGACCTCTCACAAGCAAAGCTAGGGTTAGGGGTATGGCGTAGGAGGATGGGAGTTCTGATAGGGTGGGTGTGTCCAGAGTTTCCACGCTCAGGGTGTGTGATGGCATGGGATAGGGTGAGTGTCAAGCAGCGTTTTGGTGGCCAGATTACAGTGAATGTGGGGGATCGAGAGAATCAAGTATGGAAGACAGTAGGATTTCTCCCCCTCGACCTCCTTTCTGGACTCCCAAATGAAACGGTTTCATTTTGGGTGGCATGCTGAGGACTTAGGTATGACTCAGGCTTCTCCATCTCCATATCTTTGGAGCCAGACTTCTGGGAGTGGACCACTCAGAATCCCACCTACGATTAGTGTCATGGAGGGGAGGATGGAAAGCCTGATCGTCCGGCTCTAATACTGACCTGGTGTTTGAAGGGCGGGTGTGAGTTGAGGAGAGTGCCGGTATCATGGATAAGGTCCCAGATTTCCACTGAACATGGGGTTCGCTGGGCTTAGGTCAGGTGTTCACTTAGGTTTCTTCTCGCAAAACTTTCTGAAGTCCCAAATAGCACAGTTTAGTTCTCTGTGGCAGGCTACTGTCTCTACATTGCTCAGCGGTACCTGATCCCTGTGCTTTGGTGACACGCATATGGGAATAAACCTAACAGACTGCAAACCAGAGTTAAGGTGTGGTTCTAGGGCCATGGTTGTAAAGTACACCCAACAGATGCGACCTTCCAGGGGCCTAAGAAGAGGGCATGGTTTGGTTTGAATCTCAAATACAGCAGTTGCAGGCAGGGGGTCTTTGAACTTGGGGGACCATTGGGATTGGAACCACTGGGTTCATATTTCTTCTGCTCTGCATTCCTTCTCCAGGTCCAAATGGCACAGTGTCCATTTGTGTGGTACGCTGATTCACAGGTATGGCTCAGGTTTCCCCATTCGCGTGTGTTTGCCTCCTGGAATGACCTCTGGGAACCCAAAGGAGCATTTGGATTAGGGCTCAGCATCATGGGAGGGACCATCTTCTGGTTTTGAGCTCACCATTCCCATGTCAGGATTTGAGTAAGTGGGTTGTGGAGAAAGGAAGGCTCAGGGTTTTGGTCCAAGGGGACTCTGAATGTGGGAGCAAGCTGGAATTGACTCAGTGGGATATGCAGATTTTTCATCCCTTGAATACCCTCTGCATCCCAGATGGCACGTTTTCTTTCTGTGTGGCATGCTGAGGCCTCAGATAATTCTCAGGTTTCCCCAATCCCTATATCTTTGTGCCATGTCTCTAGCGTTGGATTCCTGAGTTCCCAAGCTTCGGTGAATGCCTCGCCCTAGGAGTCTGCAAAGCTCAATCGACTGGCTCTGCCACCCTCTCCTGGCTGAGGAGAGTGGCCTGGGGAGACTGTCAGCACACTGCTTAGGGGTCAGGGATCCGCTGGAAGTGGTTTTCTCTGGGCTTTGGTCAGGAGTTCCCTGAGGTTTCTCCTTCTCAGAGGGCTTTCTGGAGTCTCAAATGGAACCATTTTCTTCTGTGTGCCAGTCTTTGTGTCCTGACATTGGTCAGCATTCCCCATTCCCTGGTCTTGGAGCCAGATGTCTGGGAATGGACCTCACACTACTCATCATGGAGTTAGGGCTCGGGTAGGGGCATGGCTGTTCAGATGAGCCAGCCAATGTGACATTCCAGGGCCTATGATGAGGGCGTGCTTTGGGTTGAATATCAGACACAGGAATTGCCCGCAGGGGTCTATGGAAGTGGGGGTTGCACTGGGATTGGATCAGTTGGCCATTCTTATTTCTCTTGCTCTCCATTCCTCTGCAGGTCCAAATGGAATGGGTTCCCTCTGTGTGGCATGCTGATTCGCAAGTGTGGCTCAGGTTTCACCAGCCCCTGTGTGTTTGGTGCTTGGCTCCTGGAATGATCTCTGGGAACCCAAACCAGCATTGGGGTTAGGGCTTAGAAGTCTGGGAGGGACCATCTCCTGGTTTGGAGCTCACCATTCCCGTGTTCTGATTTCAGTAGGTGGGTTGTGGAGAAGGGAAGGTTGAGGGTTTTCATCCAAGTGAATCCTGAATGAGGGAGTTGGATGGGATTGACTCTGTGCAATATGCAGATTTCTCCTGCTCCTAATAGCCTCTAGAGTCCCAGAGGGCACACTTTCTTTCTGTGTGGCATGCTGAGGCCCCATTCTGGCTCAGTTTCCCCCAAACCCTACATCATTGTGCCATGTCTCTAGGAGTGGAGCCCTGAGAAACCAACCAAACCTTAGTGTCAGGCCCTATGAGGATGGAAAGCACAATCCCTGGCCCTGTGACCCTATCGGGATGAGGAGAGTGGGCTGGGGAGACCTTCGACACAGTGTTTAGGGGTCGGGTACCTGCTGGAATTGTTTTTCTCTGGGCTTGGGTCAGGTGTTCCCTGAGGTTTCTCCTTCTCAGAGTGCTTTCTGGAGTCCCAAATGGCAGCCTTGTAGAGTGTTGTGTCTTTCTTTGTATAGTGTTGTGTCTCAGAAATAACTGTTTGGCACTTTCATCAGGCTTCCACGACCAATTTGGTGAATGCTTCCACACTCATTAATGATGATGTTAGGGCTAATGTGGGTTCCCATACACTGTTGTTTCTTACATATAAATTTTTGGCATTTTCGTTACGTTGCCACAACCACTTACGATAGGGATTCTACATCAAGCAAAGATACTGTACGTTGTAAGAGGGTTCCTGTGCAATGATTGTCTGAGTTATATGTTCTTAGGCCTTTCCTAAGGTACCATAAGAAACTTCATACCTGCTTCCGTCTTCAACAAAGCTGATGTGACTTGAAGGGCATTATGCTGCAACCGTTGTTTCTTAGCTCTAAGTATGTGGACCTTTCGCTAGGCCTACACACCCAATGTTGAATCGGGATTAGTATTGAGGAGGCTGATGTGAGTTGAAGGTGTTTTCTGGTACACGGTGGTTTATTATCAAAATGATGGGGCAGAGTCTTAGAAATTCCAGAACCTTTTCATTCATGCTTCCTTACTCGTGAAAGATGATGTTTGTTGGTCTTTCCTTGTATAGTATTGTGACTCACAGGTAATTGTTTGGCACTTTCATCAGACTTTGACGTCCAGTTTGGTTAATGCTTCCAAATTCACGAATGAAGATGTTAGGGCTAAGTGGGTTCCCATACACTGTTGTTTCTTACAGGTAAGTTTATGGATTTCTTTACTTTGCCCCAAAGGCTTATGATAGGGATTCCACATTACTCGTAGATACTGTACACTGTTGTTTCTCAATTTTATGTTCATAGGCCTTACCTAAGGGTACCATAATCACCTTGATTCCTGCTTCCATCTTCAGGAAGGCTGATGTGCCTCGAAGGGCATTATCCTGACACCGTTGTTCCTTAGCTCTAAGTATGTGGAACTTTCCATAGGCCTACACACCGAATATTGATCGGGATCACTATAGAGGCAGCCGATGTGAGTTGAAGGTGTTTTTTTGTACACGGTGGTTTATTACCAATAAGAATGAGGCAGAGTCCTGGTGATTCCAGATCCTTTTCACTAATACTTCCTTAGTCGTGAAAGATGATGTTTGTTGGTCTTTCCTTGTATAGTGTTGTGTCTCAGAGAGACACAACACTCATGGCTTCCACTACAACTTTGGCACTTTACTCATGGCTTCCACTACAACTTTCATTAATGTTTCCATATTCATGAATGATGATATTAGGGCTAAGCGGGTTCCCGTACACTGTTGTTTCTTACAGATCAGTTTATTGCATTTTAGTTACGTTGCCACAACCACTTATGGGATCGCACATTAACCAAAGATATTTTATGTTGTAAGAAGGTTCCTGTACACTGTAGTTTCTCAGTAATATCTTCGTAGGCCTTACCTATGTGTACCATAAACAACTTGATTCCTGCTTCTATCTTAAAGAAGGCTGATATGACTTGAAGGGCATTATCCTGACACCATTGTGTCTTATATATAATTATGGGGAC
>NW_023254300.1:0-4343 GCF_002007445.2 Ailuropoda melanoleuca | reverse complement strand
GGATGTCTGTTTCCCAGGATTTCGGCCAGAGGGATATTTGGGCCCTGGGGAGTGTCTCAGCTCAGCTTTCTCTGATGAGCACCTCAGGGAAGAGGAGTAAATGTGTGTGCTCACCTGTCATCGAGGAAGGTGTCTGGTTTCAGGTTTCATGTGCAGGTGGATACCTCTTATCGCTCCCTTACCTGATGGTGTTCAGGGAGCAGGAGGTGGGTGGTCCTCCTTGTTCCAGGCATCCTGGCTGTGTAAGAGTCCTGGGGCATCTTTCCCCAAGGGCTTTGGACCAGTAAATTTGTGGCAGTAGGTGGTGAAGCCATCAGTTGATGCCTCAGTTTCTTCCCTGCCAAGATGAACTGGAGAGTATAATACCTGGTATGGAAATATAAAGCAGGAGACAGGTCTGGGGTGCTGAAGGGGAGGTGGAGGTGGTGTTTGGTATTCACATAGGGGTCAGGTGGTACTTCACTAGGAGGGTGATACTTGAGTCAAGTTCTAGGGAAGGACAGTGACATCACATTAAGAGCATTCTAAACAGAAGGGAAAGCATGTGCAAAGGTCCCAGGGCAGGAGCATACTAGGTGTGTCTGTGAGCTGCAAGATGGCCCTGTGGCCAAAGGCGACAGCTTAGGACTTGACATCAGCGAGGTGACAGAGTGTGACAGAAAGCCATTGCAGGGCTTTGACCACATGGGACCCTGTTTCACTGGGCCATCCTGGCTACAGGGTTGAGAACAGATGACAGTNTGAGAACAGATGACAGAGGGTTGAGGATGGGCAAGGTGGTCATTGATTACTCTATTCCAGGAACTCAGGCAAGAGATGGGCTCCAGTGTGTCCCGGACATGTGGCCTTGGAATGAGTGGTGAGTCCTATTGTGGGTATGTCTTGAAGATGGAGCTCCTGGGATTTGCCGATGGCTTAGATATCGGGATGGGAGAAAGGAGGAACTGGGGTAACTCCCAGCTGTTGTGGGTTCTCCTGAGCGAGGGGAAGGAGAAGGTTTCTGGAGGTAGGAGGTAGTCCGTGTTCGGCATGCTGAGGAAGGTGCCTTTCCTGGTGGATCTGCTGAGATTTGTGTCCAGGAGAACCTTTCATATGTCCTCCCTCAGTAACTTTCATGTTCAAGTATTCCCCAGNCCCCACTTTTTAAAAGTTCATGGGAAGACACTTGGCTTTTTGGAAAGATCTCCATTATCACCTGGTTTCACTAATTGGAAGTAATCCTCATGAAGAGGATTTTCCTCATGAAAACAGGTGAATGGTGAGCTTTGCATTCAGCATCTGTTTTGGGGAGAAGCACGACAGAGGCATCGTGCACCCTAACCAGCACTTTCCCGGGAACTCCTCTCTGCATCTAGCCACCAGCACTTTTAATTGTGTCTGTGAGCATCTGCTGTGATTTATCGCCATTTATTTTCGGCATCTGTTAGGAGTTGTGTCCTGGGGACTAAGAAATGCCAATGATAAGTAAATTTAGGAGTCTGAGCATGGTCACTAATTTTTCCATATTAATTAATGTTCATTCCTTCTTTACCTTTTCTGCTGTGAAATGTTTCCTAGGAGGACTGTACTATCAAAGACCTGGGGAACCTGTACCCCATCCTGCGGGGTTCGCTTTAGTCTCCATGCTGCACAGAACATTCCATGTCAGATTTTAGCACTCAAACACTGTACCTTTGACCACCTTAACCCTTCCCCCCCTTTCCCCGAATCAGGCACCCACCATATGTTGTCAGTATCTATATGTTCAGTATTTTTTCCCCCATGTGGTATGTACATGAGAGTATCTGTAATTGCCTTTCTATGTCTGAGTTCCTCAGGAGGGAGCCTCATCAGTCGCCAGATACAACACGTCCATGGATTCCCTGTGAGGCAAGAATGATTCCCTCCCCTGAAGGGGGGCCGCATGTCTGCCCTCAGGAGTCATGTCTCCCATTCCAGTCTTCTCAGAATGGACCTCTCTCAAGCAAAGCTAGGGTTAGGGGTATGGTGTAGAATGGGAGTTCTGATAGGGTGGATGTGTCCAGAGTTTCCACGCTGAGGGTGTGTGATGGCATGGGATAGAGTGAGTGTCAGCAGCGTTTTGGTGGCCAGATTCAGTGAATGTGGGGGATCGAGGGAATCAAGTATGGAAGACATTAGGATTTCTCCCCCTCGACCTCCTTTCTGGACTCCCAAATGAAACGGTTTCGTTTTGGGTGGCATGCTGAGGACTTAGGTATGACTCAGGCTTCTCCATCTCCATATCTTTGGAGCCAGACTTCTGGGAGTGGACCACTCAGAATGCCACCTACGATTAGTGTCATGGAAGGGAGGATGGAAAGCCTGATCGTCCGGCTGTAATACTGACCTGGTGTTTGAAGGGCGGGTGTGAGTTGAGGAGAGTGCCGGTATCACGGATAAGGTCCCAGATTTCCGCTGAACGTGGGGATTCGCTGGGCTTAGGTCAGGTGTTCACTTAGATTTCTTCTCGCAAAACTTTCTGAAGTCCCAAATGGCACAGTTTAGTTCTCTGTGGCAGGCTACTGTCTTGACATTGCTCAGCGGTACCTGATCCCTGTGCTTTGGTGACACGCATATGGGAATAAACCTAACAGACTGCAAACCAGAGTTAAGGCGTGGTTCTAGGGCCATGGTTGTAAAATACACCCAACAGATGCGACCTTCCAGGGGCCTAAGAGGAGGGCATGGTTTGGTTTGAATCTCAAATACAGCAGTTGCAGGAAGGGGGTCTTTGAACTTGGGGGACCATTGGGATTAGAACCGCTGGGTTCATATTTCTTCTGCTCTGCATTCCTTCTCCATGTCCAAATGGCACAGGGTCCATTTGTGGGGTATGCTGATTTGCAGGTATGGCTCAGGTTTCCCCATTCATGTGTGTTTGCCTCCTGGAATGACCTCTGGGAACCCAAGGGAGCATTTGGCTTAGGGCTCAGGATCATGGGAGGGACCATCTTCTGGTTTTGAGCTCACCATTCCCATGTCAGGATTTGAGTAGGTAGGTTGTGGAGAAAGGAAGGCCCAGGGTTTTGGTCCAAGGGGACCCTGAATGCGGGAGCGAGCTGGAATTGACTCAGTGGGATATGCAGATTTTTCACCCCTTGAATACCCTTTGCATCCCAGATGGCACTTTTTCGTTCTGTGTGGCATGCTGAGGCCTCAGGCCTCAGGTTTCCCCAATCCCTATATCTTTGTGCCATGTCTCTAGCATTGGACTCCTGAGTTCCCAAGCTTCGGTGAATGCCTCGCCCTAGGAGACTGCAAAGCTCAATCGACTGGCTCTGCCACCCTCTCCTGGCTGAGGAGAGTGGCCTGGGGAGACTGTCAGCACACTGCTTAGGGGTCAGGGATCTGCTGGAAGTGGTTTTCTCTGGGCTTTGGTCAGGTGTTCCCTGAGGTTTCTCCTTCTCAGAGGGCTTTCTGGAGTCCCAAATGGAACCCTTTTCTTCTGTGTGCCAGTCTTTGTGTCCTGACATTGGTCAGCATTCCCCATTCCCTGGTCCTTGGAGCCAGATGTCTGGGAATGGACCTCACACTACTCATCATGGAGTTATGGCTCGGGTAGGAGCATGGCTGTTCTGATGAGCCAGCCGATGCCACATTCCATGGCCTAAGAGGAGGGCGTGCTTTGGGTTGAATGTCAGACACAGGAATTGCCCGCAGGGGTATATGGAAGTGGGGGCTGCGCTGCAATTGGATCAGTTGGCCTTTCTTATTTCTCTTGCTCTCAATTCCTCTGCAGGTCCAAATGGAATGGGTTCCCTCTGTGTGGCATGCTGATTCGCAAGTGTGGCTTGGGTTTCACCAGCCCCTGTGTGTTTGGTGCTTGGCTCCTGGAATGATCTCTGGGAACCCAAACCAGCATTGGGGTTAGGGCTTAGAAGTCTGGGAGGGACCATCTCCTGGTTTTGAGCTCACCATTCCCGTGTTCTGATTTCAGTAGGTGGGTTGTGGAGAAGGGAAGGTTCAGGGTTTTCATCCAAGTGAATCCTGAATGAGGGAGTTGGATGGGATTGACTCTGTGNNNNATATGCAGATTTCTCCTGCTCCTAATAGCCTCTAGAGTCCCAGAGGGCACACTTTCTTTCTGTGTGGCATGCTGAGGCCCCATTCCGGCTCAGTTTTCCCCAAACCCTACATCATTGTGCCATGTCTCTAGGAGTGGAGCCCTGAGAAACCAACCAAACCTTAGTGTCAGGCCCTATGAGGATGGAAAGCACAATTGCTGGCCCTGTGACCCTATCGGGATGAGGAGAGTGGGCTGGGGAGACCTTCGACACAGTGTTTAGGGGTCGGGTACCTGCTGGAATTGTTTTTCTCTGGGCTTGGGTCAGGTGTTCCCTGAG
>NW_023254299.1:0-12656 GCF_002007445.2 Ailuropoda melanoleuca | reverse complement strand
GAAATATAGAAATGTGTACAGTAATCCTTAAGTCTATAAAGAATACAATAGGAAAGGGGCGCCTGGGTGGCACAGTCATTAAGCGCCTGCCTTTGGCTCAGGGCGTGATCCCGGTGTTCTGGAATCAAGCCCCGCATCAGGCTCCACCACTGGGAGCCTACTTCTTCCTCTCCCACTCCCCCTGCTTGTGTTCCCTCTCTCGCTGCCTGTCTCTCTCTGTCAAATAAATAAATAAAATCTTTAAAAAAAAAAAAAGAATACAATAGGAAAGAGATAGGCACTGGAGACCTGGTTAGCCTCCTGGTTAAGACATGTAGGGTAAATAGTCATACTAAGAAAAAAATGATCCATGTGTATTTATACTTTGTTCTGTTAGGACCCTAACAGATATTGGGATATCTCCAGTCATTTTGCAGAGGCGCTAATATGTGATGAACTGATTTGGAGTTAGTGATGATTATGACTCAGCCGATGACAGAAAAGAACAGAATACAGAAGAGCTGTTTGATAAGAAATCAAACAGTAAACAATAGTAAAGTTGATGCATGACCGGCACTCATCAACTAAAAGGTGGTGTAGGAACACTAGCTACCCTGTGTTTCTCCTTCATCCTCACACTATTACCACACTCATGATGCTTCTGAAACCAGGTATGTTTATATTTGTTTTCCCACACAAAGAATTCTAAACACCAGCGGTGTTCTTCAATTTAATATAATTATAATACTAAGTGGAGATAACAGAGACTCCACAGGATAAGGGCTCAGTCCCAGAGCAGCAGGTGCTAATCACCAGCAGTGGGTCCCCAGGTTAAGGTTACTCACAAGGTCTGCCCAATTTGGCTACTAATGAAAGGTTCCCATGACCCCTCCCTTGGATTCAATTATTTGCTAGAAGAGCTAATGAACTCGACGGCACTTACTTGCATTTGCCAGTTTATTATGTAGAAAAAGATATGATACAGGGCACAGATGAAGAGTCAGATGAGGAAGTAACATAGGGAAAGGCCAGGAAGGTCTAGAGCTTCTGTCCCCATGGAACTGAGGTATGCCACATCTCAGGTGTGTGGGCATGTTCACAGCCCAGAAACTCTACAAATCCTGTACGTATGGAGGTTTTACGAAGGCTTGATCACAAAGGCATGATTAAAAATTACCTCCATTTCCAGCCCCCCCTCCCCTCTCTATACAATGGGCAGTGGCATTAAAAATCCTAACCTTCTAGTCATGGATGTCCAGGCCTATCCAGGAGCCTGTCAAGAATAACCACATTAAAACAAGAAAACATTGCTATCTCCCAGGAAATTTCAAGAGATTTAAGAGCTGTGTGTCAGGAACCCCAGGGTCAAGGACAAATATCAGAATAAAAGATGCTCCCAGTGCTCTTATGACTTAGGAAATAATAAGATTTTTAGGACCTTTGCCTCAGGAACTGATGGCTGAATTTTAGAAGAAGAGATTCTCCTACCATCTCTATTTATAAGAGTTTTAGGAGTTCTGTGCAGGAACAAGAAGACAGAGACCAGTATACATGTTTCTTACTATTTCANCCAGTATACGTTTCTTACTATTTCGCAGGTGTATTCAGATGATTTCTTTTGGAGTCCGCTTTGGTTATTTGTGTCCTTCTAGGAATGTGTCTATTTCACCTAGGTTACCTAATTTGTTGGCATAAAATTGACTTTCATCTTGTACTATAATGCTTTTGAGATTTGTCTATGTTATGTCACGTATCATAACCGGTTGCTTTTTAAAAACTTTGAATAGTATTGTGATATATCTCACCATTTGTTTATCAACCACCTTTCCTTTTATTTCCAATTTTTGGCTTTTGTGAATAAAGCTGCTAAAACATTCTCATACAAGTCCCTGTATAGACAAACACTTTCATTACTCTTGGATCGATACCTAGAAGTTGGATAGCCAGGATGGATGTTTCAATTGGTAAGAAACTGACAAAATTGTTCTTTGAAGTTACCAGCTTGCATTTTCACCAGGAAAGCCTGAGAATTCTAGTTGTTCCATGTGTTATGAGCACTTGATTTTTTCAGTTATTTTATTATGGCTGTTGCTGTTTTTAGCCATTCTAATAAGTGTATAGTCTTATCTCATTATGGTTTAAAATTACATTTCCGTAATAACTAATGATGGTATCTGTAATTCATAATAGCAAGGCTTACATTTATTCTTAAAATGAAAACAAAATAATTTATTCAAGAATATGGAAAAATTATTTCTAGGGACTTTGTGATAAATGGAATTGAGGGGCGCATGGGTGACTTAGTTGGTTTTCACTCAGGTCATGATCTCAGAGTTGTCCCTCTCCCTCTCCCTCTGCCCCTTTTCTCTCTCAAATAAATAAATAAATCTTAAAAAAAAACACAGAATGAAATTATTTTTGATAGTGATATCCATGATTAAATCACATTTTAGTTTACAGAAGTTATTTTTGGGTACTAAAATATATAACAAATTCACCAGAGAAGGAATGTGGGCTCTACATATGTTTTTTTTGTTTTTTGTTTTTTGTTTTTTTTTTTAAAGATTTTTTATTTATTCGACAGAGATAGAGACAGCCAGCGAGAGAGGGAACACAAACAGGGGGAGTGGGAGAGAAAGAAGCAGGCTCATAGCAGAGGAGCCTGACGTGGGGCTCGATCCCATAACGCCGGGATCACGCCCTGAGCTGAAGGCAGATGCTTTAACCGCTGAGCCACCCAGGCGCCCCGGCTCTACATATGTTATTCAAGAAAATCCTAGAATTCTGAAAGGGAGTTCCCAAACTGTGAACTGGGATCTGTTTTAATCCACATCCTAATGCCGTTAAAGTAGGTCAGCAAAGTAGGTTGAATTGTTGGAATGAGTTAAAGAGCTCTGCATTTATATCAAGAATTTACTTAGACCCTCAAATCCTACAAGACCTCAACGGAGTGGTTAAGCTTTATACTGGTTGTAAATTAAGTAATTTGGAAGCTACACTTAATCCTCTAAGGTATTATGTGAAGGATTTCAATCATATATTTATTGAGCAAATAGTACTCTAGATACCTGAAATATTCAATGCAGTATTCAAAAGTGACTTATTTTAAAGGAAAAGATTATGCACTTGATTTTGGCTTAGCAATTATTACTTCATTGCGACTTTCATTAACTTTACTAGAGTTATTATAATAGTTTGTATTTCATTTCTGTTATTTATTTTTAAAGATTTATTTATTTGAGAGAGAAAAAGCGCATGTGTGAGCAGAGAGAGGGGAGGGGCAAGGGAGAGGGAGACAAGCAGACTCCCTGCTGAGCACAGTGCCCAATGCAGGGTTCCATTCCTGGACCCTGAAAACATGACCTGAGCCAAAATCAAGAGTCAGACACTTAACTGACTGAGACCCAGGTGCCCCAGTAGTTTGTATTTTAGAATAAATTATGGAAAACTAACATCTCAGAAACTTTCATCAAAAGTAAATATTTTTATTCAATAGTGTCAAGTTAACCAAAATAATGAACATAACTGTTTTTATATTAGTTGAAAAAATATGCTAATCTGAGATATTTTTTAAAAGCTACAAAACAACTCACCAGATTCTAAGTTTTGGAAAGGGCCAAAATGAGACATTAGTCTTAACCAAAATAATTAATAAAAGTATCATTTGACACTAATGAATATTAAATGATCATGAATACTAGCCCAATTTTAAAATCCACTTTTTATCACTTTGAATTGCCTGGAATTGCAACGGCTGCCTTATAAGAAATTCCATTCCACAGACTTGAAAATATCCAAAGAAAATAATATAATTGTTCATCATGGTACACTGTGGAGAAGACGATTATCACCTGGATGGGTCTTGGTGAAGTTTCCCACTAGTACTAATATTTCATTATTCAAGAATAGGTACACAGGGATAACTCTTCTTTCCTGCCTTCCCTTCCCTTCTTTCTTTCCTTCTTTTTTCTTTTTTTCTTTCTTTCTTTCTTTCTTTCTTTTCTTTCTTTCTTTCTTTCTTTCTTTCTTTCTTTCTTTCTTTCTTTCTTTTTCTTTCTTTCTTTCCTTTCTTTCTTTCTCCTTTCTTTCTTTCTTTCTTTCTTTCTTTCTTTCTTTCTTTCTTTCTTTCCTTTCTTTCTTTCTTTCTTTCTTTCTTTCTTTCTTTCTTTCTTCTTCTTTTTGTAGGTAAATATTATCTTGGATCATACAAAAGTATACAATATATTAATTTATTCAGCCCTTTTTGGTTTTTAAATGAATAGGACAACATCAGTTTGTTTTCTACCTAGAAATCTTGGTTAATATTGAAAAAAGAAAGGTGTAACATGTTTTGAAAGTCTGAAAGAGTATGGTAATTATCTGTAAGTATTCATTCTTTTCTCTTTTTTAATAAATTAACTTCAAAATTAAAGGAGCACAAGTGGCTCCCCAAATGAAAAACACATTTTGCTTCTTCTCTTACTGCAACCTGTGGACTTGCAACCGAAGTCTGTGTCAGGGCTGGAGGTGAAAAGGACAGGTGAGTCTTCTGAATAACATTCTCTAGAGAAACTCCTCCACCCTCATGTGTCTTTCCCCTTTTCGCAATCTGGAGAGCAGACATCAGCCAGTTTCTATCACATGGGGGGCATACCAGGGAATGGTAGACAAAACCCAGTTGAATGGTGACAATTCTGAAAGATGATGATGTCACATGTTGGTGAGAATGTGGAACAACTATAACCTCTATGCACTCTTTGTGGAAGAGTATAATGGTAGAAGCCTTTGGAAAATTCTTTAGCAATTTCTCTTTTTTAAAAATTTCAGATATATTATATTTCTTCAAATTTATCAAGAGTGACTGAAATAAAAAATACAATTGAGGGGCACCTGGGTGGCTCTATTGCTTGACCGTTGGACTCTTGATTTCAGCTTAGGTTGTGTTCTCAGGATCGTGAGATCAAGCCCCAGGGTTCCGTGGTCACTATTGAATCTGCTTGAGATTCTCTCTCCCCCTGCCTCTCCCCCTGCTCTCTAAATAAGTAAATAAATAAAATATTTTATATATATAATTGAGTCCCATCATCATGGAAATGGCTTTAGGAGAAAGCTGGTCAGCTGACTATTATTGCTTTCCATTTTCAACCAGTAAATAGTTGCCGTTGATAAATAGCCAACAGTCTGTCAAGAATGCTCACAAGATATTATATAATACAACATGTCTGTTGACAGAGGGAACAAACTAGATAGTAACTTATGTGAACTTGTTGATTTCCTCACACAAGCACAAAAGCACGATGCATGCCTCTGAGAACGGAGGACTGTGCATCCTTGCTAACAGCTGTGGCTCCTTCCTGACAGGCAGTCTTCCTCCAGCAGTCAAACATGCTGTGCCTATGGTGTCAGCATCTCTGCGCCCTGACTGCCTCACTCCACGGTTGCACAACGTTGGGAATGGGCCAAAGGGATACGGTGTCTAGGCAGCAAGCACTGGGATGGATTGTGCGATCAGTCAGTGGATGGAGATGTGCATATTCTTGGGATCTGGAAGCCTTCCCTTTGCAGAGTCATAGATGCCCAAGTAGGCAGCTCGGGAGATGAGAATAACCTGCACAGACACCTGAACACCTTGGTATAGGCCCTCGGTCCCATCGGATTTGTCGATTGAGCTGCCAGGGCCTCTGAATTCCCTTTCAGATCATGTGTCCACATCAGGTGCTAGACGGGTATGGGCAAAATCAAGAGGATACACAAAACAAGGGTGTGGCCCCAGCAGCACCACCTGATGCTAGATTCCCTCTTGTCCACAGCACCGAGGAAGATCTGCTTGTGTTAATCTGTGAAGGTGAGGCTGAGAAGCTGGGTGGGGAGGCATATGATGATATTATCCAGGTTACTATGCCAGAAGGACAGGACTCCTTTGCTCCCCAGAGATACGAGCCATGCAGTCGATAATGCCCTTACATTGCTTGTTTGTGGTGATTGCTTGCTGGCATGCTGTACCTGCAGCAGGAGCTTGACCATTCCAAGGGTGCTACACGGTTTTGGAGGTGGCCATGGCCACTCCACCCACCAGGGGATCCTTGGCGAGGACACAGTGGAATCTGTCATATTGAAAGGAAGAGGAGGCCACGACTTCAGGACTGCCCTAGGAACTGGCTGGGACTCTGGGGCTCTCTTTAATGACTGAGCCACCCAGGCGCCCCTCTGGGTCTCTCTTTAGCAATTTCTTATGAAATTAAACACATATCTGCCTTAACACCTAGATAATTCTACATCTACATGTCTATACAAGGGAAATAAAAGCATTCATAGAGGGGGGATGGGGACATATTGTCTGATGGGTACAGTTTCTGTGGTTGAGGAACAAGTTCTGGAAAAGGATAGTGGTGGTGGTTACACAACGTTGGGAATGGGCTTAATGCTACTGAATTAAATGCTTGAAAACTGTTAGAATGTTAAGTTTCACGTCATGCATACTTCATCACAATAAGAAGACACACCCATAGGAAGAATCTACAGAGATGTCCATGGTAATTTTATTCATAATAGCTCAAAATGAGAAATAAAAATATCCATCAAGAAGTAAATGACAGGGATGCCTGGGTGGCTCAGTCTGTTAAGAGGCTGCCTTCGGCTCAGGTCATGATCCTGGGGTCCTAGGATCGAGTCCCATGTCAGGCTCCCTGCTCAGAGGGGAGTCTGCTTCTCTCTGTGCCTCCCCTGCCCCTTCTCTCTCTCTCTCTCAAATAAATAAATAAAATCTTTAAAAAAAAAAAGAAGTAAACGACAAAATATATTGTCATAAATTCATTAAGAGTAAGGGTTGAGCAAATTACAGCCAACTGGGCAAATCTGGCCTGAGGCCTGTGTTTAAATAGCCTGAGTGCTACAAATGATCTTCATATTTTTTAAGGTATAAAAAAACTAGAAAGAAAATTATGTGATAGAGACAAGTGTGGGTCCAGCAAAACCTAAGATAGTTACTATATAGCTTTTTACAGAAAAAAAAGTTACTGACTTTTGATTTAGAGGGTAATTACTAATCAATAAAAATAACAAATTATTGTCACGTGAAACACTGTGTTTAATAGACATTATGCTGAGTGAAAGAATCCAAGTACAAAAGATATATATTAAGCAGTTCAATTTATGTGAAGTTCTACAATGGGCAAAATCAAATGAATATCTTCAACATCAAAGGAATTTGATTAAGCTGACAACATGTGCTTCTCTACATTATCTGCTGAAAAGAATATGATGTTACTTATGTGATAATAAGGCAAAAATGCATAATCAAAATTTAATCATGAGGAAACCAAAGAAAACAAAATCTGAGGGATATCCTATGGAAAAACTGGCTTGGGCTCTTAAAGCATATCGATGTCATGAAAGACAAATAACGGCTGAGGAATTATCGAAGTTTATAAAAAACTAAAGTCTTCAAGACAACTAGACACAGTGCATGACTAGGGGAGAAATGTTANTCTTCAAGACAACTAGACACAGTGCATGACTAGGGAAGAAATGTTTTAAAGGACGTTAATGAGATAAGGAAATCTTTGACTATGGATGGTAGTTTATATAATGAATCAGTTCTGTTTCTTAGGCGAATTTAATATATTTTAAAGTATTCAAAATGTATTTAAAATAAAATACATAAAATGTTTAAAATACATAATATGTTTTTTAAATCTTTTAAAAATATTTAAAATTATTGGAAAAGTACTCACATAAAATTTTTTATTTGAAGGGAATCAAACTCAATCCTGATTAGGTGAGATTATATTCTTGATTTTGTAACTCAAATGGATTACNATAAAGGACGTTAATGAGATAAGGAAATCTTTGACTATGGATGGTAGTTTATATAATGAATCAGTTCTGTTTCTTAGGCAAATTTAATATATTTTAAAGTATTCAAAATGTATTTAAAATAAAATACATAAAATGTTTAAAATACATAATATGTTTTTTAAATCTTTTAAAAATATTTAAAATTATTGGAAAAGTACTCACATAACATTTTTTATTTGAAGGGAATCAAACTCAATCCTGATTAGGTGAGATTATATTCTTGATTTTGTAACTCAAACAGATTAAGTTGGTATGGGTCCTCCTGCTCTAGATAGTGGCAGAGGGCCAGTTTTATGATTTGCTGTTTTTCTCTTCCTTTTACAAGCTTTGTCACAGAAATTAGGTTTTAGAATTTGAGGGCCTTATATGTCTTCTGAAAGACACCACTAAACTATGTATCTTTGACCTCATCCATGTTATGTAATCTCACTGGGTTGTCATTCTGATCCTTTTTTTTTCATGCTCAGCAGGAAAGCACAAGATAAAAATAGACAGAAAATACTATTTGTAATTGATAAGTGATGAAAGTCAGTCAGTCCGGGCCTATCTTGTCCAGTGGCTTTCTCAGTTGCATAATTCACTTCTATAACCTAAATCATGAATAGAATGAATACAAACCAAACCAAAAGATGCATCAATTACTGGAAGAAATACTCCTTTGGGGAGGTGCGAATGATTACCTCCCTTCGTCAACGGAGTTTGTTACCTGGAATGATATATTCACCATTAACATCACCATTAACAAAGATTTATTAAGTACTTGTTACATGCCAAACACTAGGAATAGCAAGTTAAGGATATACAATCTATTTGATATTATTTATTTGTTAGGGATACTAGATACTAGAGTAAAACTAGATTTTTAGATATAATCAAAATCACTGGATATTAGAGTAAAATTAAAGTTACTATTTATTCTCAGGTTTAAGCTTTCTGATAATGATGTCTAGATCTCAAAAAACNGCTTTCTGATAATGATGTCTAGATCTCAAGAAACCCCCAGAGTGTTGAGAACATAATCTTATCTACAGTAGACAGCTTTTTGACTGGTGCAGTGAGTGCCCACTGGCGTTAGGAGACTGGTCCAGATCGCAGCCCACAAGCCCCTTCAGCTCTTAGACACTTTGAATCAGTGCTGCTGGGGACACACTACCATCTCCCAGCTATTCCTGTTTATCTGTGTTCTGTAGCTGGAAGATGAAGAGATCATTTATTTGCTTCGGGTAAATATACGTGAACTGGTATGTCTAGCATGGACTCTTTAAATTGTTCCAGGTAACAAAAGGTAACATTTTGCTGTAGGAGCACAGGGATGGAGGTATTGAAAGTACTTTTAGCTAAGAGGAAAGGTTACCTAAAAGTAGAGTGCTTGGCAGAGCTGTGTGCTCTGCAATTGTACTAAATAACTAAAGAAGTAAGTGAAAATGGCAAATAACTATCTTGAGAATTATTTTTAATTAGCCTTTGGTATTCCCAAATAAGAAGGTAGATTAATGAGAGAAATCAGAAATTATGTTAATAACTTAATATATGAGTAGGCTGAGAAAAAGAAATAATGTCCCTTTTTCCATTAACTAATCATAGATCAGGATGTGAAACTTTTCCTCAACAATCTATTGGTTACATTATTTTGGAAATTTAATGCATAGAGTCATAGAATTTTATGTCTTTTTTATTCATAATAATTCATTCTTTATTTAAAATTAATAAGCATTTGAGTCTCCTATGGCTTGCTACCATACTACATTATATCATATCTGTATAAGTATGTAAACTTTAATTTGAGAAGCAAAGATAAAGTAAGACAATGAGATATCAATTTTTTTACCCAAAGCGAACAGCATCTACTTGAAACAGAGCTCAAAACTCTACCAGTGATTTTCCTCAGAATGAGTGAAGACTCTTAGGAACACGTGCTATTGTTGAAAGGTAAGCAATGGAGAATATCTTGAGGGAGCCTAGAAATTTTAAGAGCAAATCTGTTATGAGTTAGTGGATATATTATTCATGGGGACATAGCTAATAGATGGTGCATACTGTCATTTTCTCCAGATGTGACAGAATGACTTATGTCCAAGAAATAGCTGCTTGAGATATATATACTAATAAATATTAGTGCTTCCTTCCAAAGTTTTACACATTTTAATTAATTGATTTATATTTGGTGGTGATTTCATTGATGTTAAAAAGATTAGCTAATAAACATTTTGGAAGTGGGTTTTTGTTTTTTGTTTTTTGTTTTTGGATACTCGATTTAATAAAAAAGCATTTCCCAGACCTATTATTCATACATGTTAAACTCCCTGGGGGAAGTGATAGGTAAAATATAAGATCTTAAGTTCTTCATTAAGAACTTTGTTCTGTGATAAATTCTCCTCAATTTCTGAAACAGTTTTTAAAGAATGTAGGTGGGGTGCCTGGGTGACTCAGTCAGTAGAGCCTCTGACTCTTGATTTCCGCTCTGGTCATGATCTCAGGGTTGTGAGATCAAGCCCCACATTGGGGCTTATTTAACTCTTAATAGAAAGCTAGGAGGCAGGCAATGCAGACACAGTAGAGGATCTAGGAGCAGAAAGTAAAACAGAATGTCAACAGTGTTGGCCTCCTTAAAAAAATGTATGAGACCTTCAACCCATTGTTTGTTACCTGCTGTGTATCTTTGGCCAGCATTATGCCATGTGGCCTCTTTGTGATGAAAGCCTGTTTGGGACAGTGGAATTTTCTATTAGAAATTATCACCAAGTCAGAACTCTCTGCTAGTTGAAGACTGACCTTCCTTGAACAACGACGAGCTGAGACTGATCCATTCTAACAAAACAAAATGTTTTCTGTGGATAATTTCTTGTGCTCCTTTCCAGATTTTGTCTAGATAAAGTGGTCAGTCCTGACAGTTGCTTTAGACTAAAGGATCCTACCCAAAAAGGGTCACCGCCTTGAGGAAATCCAGAGACTGTACCCTAATGGCACCTGGGTTCTCACCTTCGTTAGTGCCCCGCTTTGTATCAGATAACTCTTAATAGAATATTTCATGGGAAAGTTTCCCAGCCACAACTGAATCCCTTTCTGCACGTTCTTATGGATATTGTTCGGTGTTTAGAAACCATCATTTTCAGCCATGCAGGCTATAGGTTATATAAACTTACATCCATGATGGTATGTAAGTTAGAGTCCTCTTCCCTTAGAAATGGAGTTTTCTTCTCTCTGTGAATGAAGTGGATAGGTCCAATCTGATATCACCATTTTTCTTTTAAAATCAGCAAAAATTTACAAAAGTAAGTCAGTATTCTGAATTGTTCTTATTTTCCCAACAGTTGGCCAGCACATGGCCTATGTCATGAGGAACCATATATGAAATACACCCGCATTTTTGCTAGTGAAAATTAAGGGCCACCAGCATTGTAGATGACAGCATATATGTCCTCCCCGCCCACCCTCTCCAGCTATGGTAGTTCTATACTTTAACTTCTGTTATTTGCAGAACCCTGCTTCCAGGTCCTAATTCTGTATCAGTTGGCACGATGGTAAAATGCAAGGAACATGAAATCCACCAAACAATAATCTTAAAAATCAGTGGGCTTTTTTCTTCTTTTTTTTTCACTTAAGATATTAAGATATAGGCAGGTATGGTGTTTCCATGACATTATTATGGACCCAAGTCCCTTTGTCTCTACTCCGTTACTGTTACCACTTGGCTTCTCTGCATCCTACATCTTATATTTCTGCTACATCTCTAGGTATCATGTTTGAGTTCCAGGCAGAGAGAAGGTAAAGCAGTACAGTGGAAAGTAAAAATCATCATATGAACAGAGATTATTCCTTGTCAAAACCTTTTTGAGAAATCTTACCCAGCAATTCTTTTTTTTAAAAAAGATTTATTTATTTATTTACACAGGGAGAGAGAGAATGTGGAGGTGGGAGGGGCAGAGGGAGAATCTCAAGCAGACTCCTCACTGAATGTGGAGCCGACACCAGAACCCTGAGATCATGACCTGAGCGAAACCAAGAGTTGGCTGCTTAACTGATTGAGCCACCCAGGTGCCCCTCATCCAGCAATTCTTGTTTACAATTTAATGGCTAGAACAATAGCATAGCTTCTATAAGTGAAAGAAAGTTGGGAAAGATGGGAATTTTAAAATAGAAACACAGTAACCCTATGGAGGAAGGAAGAATTGATCAATTCTGTCTTTAATATTTAATGTATTCTAAGACAGCATCTGTGGTTCCCCACTCTGTCATATCTAATGGTGCCTCTATCTGCACATACATATGTAAAACTGCCCCTTTATAACCTTAAATTGAAATTAAGAATAGTGACATCATCTATATTAATATTTTAAAAAAATAGCTGCAATGACTTCTTTGAACTTCACTTTCTTCATACAGGCAAAAGAGATGACAGTAATTATAACACAGGGTTGTCTGTTCTGACTTTAAATATATGATATACTTTGAGGTGTAAGCACCTGTAGACAGTATGTTTCCAATAAATGCCTCCTCTAGTTATTATCATTATGGTTAGTACCAAACACATGGTATTGTATCTCTCTTAAATTTTTGTTTTATTTTACAAAGCTTTCTTCCTTTTCTATCTATAAAATACTTGAAGATCTTCATTTCTTCATTAAGCACATATTTAGCACAGTGTGTAGCTGATTATATGCATTCAATGTCTTTAATGAAAGAATAAAAGCATAGAGATTAATACTTTACCTATTTATTACTTGAACTCAATTTACACAATATATGTAGAAGTCCTAGATTATAGCTAAATAGTCTAAATTAATATTAGTTAACCCACTATGGTGGTGTCACCCAAATAACTAAGGAAGAGGTATTTTAGG
>NW_023254298.1:0-16814 GCF_002007445.2 Ailuropoda melanoleuca | reverse complement strand
AACTTCTGGGGACAAATGGGTTTTTTCCTGGCGAGTGAAATTAGAAATTGTAGGTGTTTTGCATGAGATGTGGTGCACCCAATGCATTCCTAATGATACCTGCCGAGATCTTATGGGTAATAGTTATGGGTGTCGGGACAGGGGTTGTTCCTTTGTGACCAGACTGCTCCTTTTGTTCTCTCCTCCTGGCCTCTTTGCGTACCTTTGCTTTTCCTAAATTCAACTGCCCTGGAACCAGTGCTGGGCAAGGTACCAGTGATGTCACCCAGCTTTTGGCAGAGCTCCACAACGGTGCTCACTCTGAACCTTTCCACCTCTAACTATGGCTGGAAGTTGTAACAGAGGAAAGAAAGTGCCAGCACTAATCCTCATTGGCTGAAAGCCACAAAAACCAGCTCCTGCTAAACTTTTTAAAAAAGAATAGCAAATGAGAAAACTGTAGAAGAGCTTACGGTACCAAGAAAGAGTCCACCGCTCACATCTCCAGAAAGGCTAGTTCATCAGGACAGCAGTCAGCAACGCAAAGAAGAAGCTTTTCCAGGGCACTGCCATTCACCCATCAATGCTGATTGCTTTTAGTCCTTTGTCCTTCCTATCAAAATTCAAATTCCTTCTAGAATTTAGCTTGGAGGGAGGGAGCAAGCCCCTTGACTGACAATCCTACAAGTGTACAGGGAATGAGCAAGAGGTTACACAAACGAACAGTGAGTGTCACTGCCTTCAATCCTTAATAGAAAGGGAAGAGGGGGGCCCTGGGTGGCTCAGTCAACTGAGCTCTGACTCTTGATCTCAACTCAGATCGTGATGTTAGGGTCATGAGATCAAGCCCTGCCTTGGCTCCACACTGTGTGGAGCCTGCTTGAGATTCTCTCTCTCCCTCTCCCTCTCCCTCTGCCCCTCCCCCTGCTCACGCAGGTGCCCTTCCCTTCAGGAAGATGTGGTTGTATTGAGGTACTCCATTTACACTTACATTTTTTTTTTTTTAGCTTCCGCTTGTATTCCCACATTAAGTTGTCACAGGTGTCCAGAGCATGGAACACCAAACCCACACATCTGGACACTGGCAGCCTGGAAATAGCAACAATTTGCCTTTTGTAGTTTATATATTTATGATTTTCCAACCGCACCTGGATTAGGTGGACCTAATTGTCGGGAATGAAGGTATTTTAAAATTGACAACATTTTTCAAATGGAAGAATTTATGGGACTCCCAGATCTATTAATCTGAGAAGGGTCAGGGCCAGCTATGAAGCCAATCGGTACAATGCCCTCATGGCAAACAATGATAATTTATCATTGATGTGGTTGGGATGGATGATGGGAGGGGAGTTAGCCTAGAGGAACAATCTTAGTACAGATGGTAGTTCCACTAGGGCTAGCCACGACTTGATTTCCCGTGATTCTTAATGGAGCCAAACAGAATCAGCCTATGTGTGCTGAGAACGACCTGTGTGCTTCAGATTTTCAATGAGTAGTGTCAAAATGAGCTTAAGGTTAATCTTATTCATATTCGAAATGTAGACACACTGACAACATGCACAAAAATTTATATTTGTTGCAGATCCTCCCCATTTATTCTCAAAAACAAATGATTCCCCATCCCTCTTTATCCCTTCATTTTCCTCCCCTCCTTTGCACTCCATACCTGTCCCTTCTCTGAGAGGATGGCCTAACTATTTTATCCCGTAATCTAGAGTGAGTCTTCTAGAGCCCTATTGCTGTTCCTACCCCTGACATTCATTTAGCACTAACAATCTGCTATTCTGTATTAGGAGTCAGCTTTTGCTGTGTAAATGCGTATTATAGACATCTAGAGTGTAAAGTTTGAGAAGACTCTGTCTTCTTATACCATATTCTCTTTAGTGGTTATCTCAGTTCCCATGAACAGTACTTGATAAATATTTTTTGATTGGTTAATATTCCTTACAATCTCAATTTATCTTAGAAGACATCTGTCTCAGAACCAATCCTGGATGGGGTACCCCTGAATGTTTTCTGTGGACAGCTGGGAAGTAGATTCATTGGGCTGGAACATTCCGGAAGAAGGCAGTAAGACGAAACTGACAGCCTTTCATTAAGGCAAGAGATTCCAGTTCCTTAAACAGAGGTGTATTTGGGCAGTATCAAAAAGACTGAAGACAGTAACAGACTTGTCAGAGGATTGGTTGAAACCAATTACTGGACATTCATTACTGTCAGCATTTTGGTTTTTTCTCAAACACTATTTGCAATGTCTATACCCACGGTTGTTGAAGCAATGGCGTGAGAATGGTCTTGAGCAGATTACTGTAATGGTTAAGAGACTTTGCACTGAGTCTGTAGGTTTCCAAGATACCATCAAATGCATTGTGTTTCTTTGATGGTTTTTTGGCTTGGTGAACTTGCAACTTCTAGTGAAGGAAATCGTTGATGCATGGTTCCAAATAAAAGTCAGGGTAATGGGGTGGAAATTTAATAACATCAGTAATTTTCACTCCCGACAGCAAGCTGGATTGTGATTAATGAACCTCCCGAGAAGTGGCGATCTGCTGTGTTTAAACAAGTGTGTTTTCAGATAGTACTGGCATGTTAACAACCTGCCATGGCAATTTTTTTTTAAAGTGGATTTCCACCTGTAACTTAGTTATAAAGGGAATTTTGCCTTGGTGATAGGATTTCTTGAATTTTACTGAGGAAATCTCTTCCCCTGTTCTTTTGACAAGGGATTAAAAGTAACTAAGATGGGGGCGCCTGGGTGGCACAGTGGTTAAGCGTCTGCCTTCGGCTCAGGGCGTGATCCTGGCGTTATGGGATCGAGCCCCACATCAGGCTCCCTCTGCTGTGAGCCTGCTTCTTCCTCTCCCACTCCCCCTGCTTGTGTTCCCTCTCTCGCTGGCTGTCTCTATCTCTGTCAAATAAATAAAAATAAAATCTTTAAAAAAAACATCTNCCACCTCTAACTTAGTTATAAAGGAAATTTTGCCTTGGTGATAGGATTTCTTGAATTTTACTGAGGAAACCTCTTCCCCTGTTCTTTTGACAAGGAATAGGGATTAAAAGTAACTAAGATGAAAGAACTTGGCTGGGCTGTGACTTGCTATTAGTTACCTACCTAAAGCATTCACTGTTTTTCTTTAATATTTACTCAGCTGTGACATGCCCACGTATTTTCACTTAACAGCATTAAAGCTGATAAACTTGAGCAAGTTAGAATTATTTCCATTTCTAAAGGAGTTTACAGGGAGATACATGCAGTTTGCATAAAACCTTCTTTTACATAACATATGGCATTATGCTAGAAGTTAATATATGATGTGATCAGAGAAGAAATCTATTAAATGTGATTATTGGGAAAACTAGACTCATTATTTTGCCAGTTTCACCCTCCCACCTAATTTCTATAATGCAAAAGACTTCACATAGTCCCAAAGTTCTATTTCACTTGCCTGCACATTGGGACTGTCTGACTTTGGTCCGGCTCCCGCTCCAGTCCACTCTGCACAGGATCCAGGGCACACCCCATGAGGGCGCACACCGAGAATGTTCTTACGATGTGAAAATGCACATTACAGGAAGTAGAGAGGGGCAAGGTCATGCAGACAGTGAGGGCAGGTAGGTAAAGGCAGAGAAGGTCATAGGTGGTCACCAGTGTCTACTGGAGGGGTTTCTGTGTTGGCACTGACTGAGTTCTTCCCTCCTGTCAGTGTGTTCCCAGGCAGTCATTGGAACCTCAAGGAGTTTCATTTTTTCCCAAGTTCACTTGTTTTTCCCTGAGTTCAGTCTCATATGTATATTGAGTCCAGCCAGTTGCTTCCTCCTTGCTTTGTGCTCCTGCTTCTTTTCCAAGGGTCACATTCAGACTTCCTCCCCCACTGCTGCCCTGCTGGCTCCACTTCCCCATTCCCTACTGCCCTAGAGTCTGGTTTTTATTGGGTTGGATCCCTACTTCCTGGGCCTCATCCTCTCTCCTTGCCAACATCCTGATTCAGATTTGGATTCCATTTGGCATTAACGGAATCACATACCTGCTGGTTTCCATTTTGTATTATTTTCTTTCTTCTGTTTAGGGACTTCTGAGAATCTCTCATAGATACAGACTTCAAGGGTCTTCTCCTTCTACTTGAGCAGGATGTCCATCTTGCCTTTAGAATGTTTCATAAAACCCTGTGCTCTTCTCTGAAAGGAAAGAGGAGCATAGCATATACTCCATACAGCACTGTTAAGTGCGTCTTACCTGACACTTCTTAGGGTTGGAATCCCAGTGGGATTCCCATTGTTTGTCACTGTCTACAGTCACCCACAGGAGCCGGATGAGTCACCATACTAAACTACATCCTTGGGACTCTTCTAGCCCCCCAAGAATACGTGGGTCATTTATACCTCTCCTTTCTTCCATGATTCCAGGGATTCACTATTTTGCTATATAATAAAATGAAATGGGGCACCTGGGTGGCTCAGTCAGTTATGCGTCCTTCTCTTGATTTCAGCTCAGGTCATGATCTCTATGTCCTGGAATAGAGCCCTGCATCGGGTTCTGCGCTCAGCATGGAGCCTGCTTGAAATTCTCTCGTCCTCTCCCTCTGCCCCCCCAGTAAATAAATAAATCATTAAAAAATAAATAAATAAAATCGACTACAATTTCTTAGAAAATACTACCAATTTTTACCAAGCTGCCATTGCCACTGGGCTATAAAACAATCAGAAAACAGAAACTATTCAGTTATTTTAAAGATAACTTTACAATTACTTGAGAGAATCTTTCCCCCAATTTTCAGGTTCTGTTTTTAAAATGTCTTAAAATCTCATGCTCCTAGTCTGTGGTGCTTTTGTCAGACATCCCTGGGTTTATCATACCACTAAATTAGCATGATTCTTCACTGTACAAAATTATTTATCAAAGAAGTCCTCTTATCAGATGACTTTATTGTACAATTTCAATTGCCATGTATAAATACTGATTTATTGAGAATGGCTCTAAGATTTTTAATGACAAGAGAACACTTTGGAAATTAGAAGTCCTGCTTCTTCAAGAACCTATGTTTACATCTGAAAGCTTTGTGAAATTATTTTTTAGGAATAGTTCTAGGTTCGCAGCACAAAGGAGTGGAAAATACAGTCCCCACAAACCCCTCAGACCAACCTGCAGGGCCTCCCGAATTATCAACATCCCACGCCCAGAATGGTACCTTTGTTACAATCGGTGAACCAACACTGATACATTATTAAGACCTAAAGCCCATAGTTTATATCAGGGTTTATTTCTTGGGTGTTACAACAGTCTATGAGGTCTGACAAACGTGTAATGACATGTATCCACCCTTTTCGTAGCAGATGGAATCATTTCGCTGCCTTAAAAATCCCCCGTGCTCCACCTATTCGTTCCTCTCTCCTCAGTGAAATCACTTTTTTAATAAACTTTCCTGCCCTGAGGTTCCTGTCACAAACGGAAAAATCCCTATCAGTCGGAATTAATTCTAACCTTCTAGAATAAAACAAAACAAAACATCAAATTCATTAACCTGAAATGGTTTCTGTTCACTCTGCATGATGTGATTTCAAGAGGAAAAAAAAAAGATGCATAGGGGGCGCCTGGGTGGCGTAGTAATTAAGCGTCTGCCTTCGGCTCAGGTTGTGATCCCGGAGTTCTGGGATCGAGCCCCACGTCAGGCTCCTCCGCTGGAAGCCTGCTTCTCCTCTCCCACTCCCCCTGCTTGTGTTCCCTCCCTTGCTGGCTGTCTCTCTCTGTCAAATAAATAAATAAAATCTTCAAAATAAAAAAAGATGCATAGTGGCGTCCAGTTAGCTCACTAAACATTAATGATGATCAGGTCAGCCTTCTGAGCACAACTATGAAGCAGGAGGGTGGGATTTTAAATGTAGCAATACGGACATGCTAAGGCAGAGACAAGAGAAGTGTCTGTAGCACTGTTAAGGTTACGGAAGAAAATGAAGATGCAGGGCCCCTGCATCGTGAAGCATCTGCCTTTGGCTCAGGTCATGATTCCAGGGTCCTGGAATTGAGTCTTTGTATTGGGCTTCCTGCCTGCTTCTCCCTCTGTGCCCCCCTGCTTGTGTGCTCTCTGTCTCTTGCTGTCAAATGAATAAAATCAGAAAGAAAGAAAAGAAGAAAGAAAGAAAGAAAGAAAGAAAGAAAGAAAGAGAAAAAGGCAGAAAGAGAGAGAGAGAAAGAAAGAAAGAGAAAGAAAGAAAGAAAGAAAGAAAGAAAGAAAGAAAGAAAGAAAAGAAAGAAGAAAGAAAGAAAGAGAAAGATGAAGATCCAGGACGCCTTCCCTTGGGACAGCACCCAATAGCTCGGACTCCCGNTTGGGACAGCACCCAATAGCTTGGACTCCCAATACCCTTCTGTACTCTCACCTGTGAAAGGACTAGCGCTTCCTACTAGGATTAGCTGAGGATTCTCTGCACCTCAAACTGCATCCCATTTTGTATCTATGTAAAAAAGCCTAATTCTGATTTATATTTTTTGAGTAACAACTGGGAAATCTCTTGACTGTCCAGAAAAGTAGTTTTGAATAGAAAGCTACTAATGTGTTTCTGTTGATGAATTTCTATGACGTAGAGCTTCCTGGCTCTGGAGCTAAGGACAGACCACTCCTCAGCAGGGGGGGTTATAAGGGAGCCTAAGTGTCAAATGAATGATGAGACCAGGTGATTTTTGAGAGTTTTTCAATCCTGACTTTCAGTGATTCCACCTAAAACACAGAGCACTCTACCAGGCCTTTTTTTCCCACCAGTGAACAAACAAAAAGGCTTTTCCTAATGTCGTTTAAACATTTTAGAATTATCCCTTCCAGTTTTCAGTATGAGCATCAGTTATGAGACCAGGTGATTTTTGAGAGTTTTTCAATCCTGACTTTCAGTGATTCCACCTAAAACACAGAGCACTCTACCAGGCCTTTTTTTCCCACCAGTGAACAAACAAAAAGGCTTTTCCTAATGTCGTTTAAACATTTTAGAATTATCCCTTCCAGTTTTCAGTATGAGCATCAGTTATGAGACCAGGTGATTTTTGAGAGTTTTTCAATCCTGACTTTCAGTGATTCCACCTAAAACACAGAGCACTCTACCAGGCCTTTTTTTCCCACCAGTGAACAAACAAAAAGGCTTTTCCTAATGTCGTTTAAACATTTTAGAATTATCCCTTCCAGTTTTCAGTATGAGCATCAGTTATGAGACCAGGTGATTTTTGAGAGTTTTTCAATCCTGACTTTCAGTGATTCCACCTAAAACACAGAGCACTCTACCAGGCCTTTTTTTCCCACCAGTGAACAAACAAAAAGGCTTTTCCTAATGTCGTTTAAACATTTTAGAATTATCCCTTCCAGTTTTCAGTATGAGCATCAGTTATGAGACCAGGTGATTTTTGAGAGTTTTTCAATCCTGACTTTCAGTGATTCCACCTAAAACACAGAGCACTCTACCAGGCCTTTTTTTCCCACCAGTGAACAAACAAAAAGGCTTTTCCTAATGTCGTTTAAACATTTTAGAATTATCCCTTCCAGTTTTCAGTATGAGCATCAGTATCAGCAATGCAGCAAATGGCCCATTATCCCGTGTTCCCACATTTGATGNGCAAATGGCCCATTATCCCGTATTCCCACATTTGATAGCTTGAACTGGAAAGTAGCTATAAATTGCAAATTGAATGAATGGGGCAATCAGCAGCCATATATTGCCAACTTTTGAAATAGACTAGACTACACAGACTAATGACCAGGAAGCAGGAACGTAGTACACTTTGAGGGAAAAAAAAAAGCAAGAAAAGCTTTCTGACTCAAAGATCTAAATTAACAAAGTAGCTGATGTTTAGATAAAAAGAACTAATTATTGTGAGGTTATTTTAATGGAGTTGATTGTTAAGGAAACACTCTAAGACGTCCGGATGACGGTGTCGGAAAGAACTACTTGGGAGAAAAGCCACCAGGCTGTCTTGGAGTATCAGTACACCATTGTCTCACTGTCCACGGCAACAGCATTCGCAACATTAGGACCTTTCAGATTATAAAGATACCCTTTTCATCCCAGAGTCACTACCTCAGTCATGTTTATTTTTGCGTTTAAAAAAGAAGTATGTTAACCAGAAATTTTATTTCATTTGCAAAAAGCATACAGAAACCAAAGTATAGCCACGTCTCCCACCCCTCACCTGCCCACCGACCTGCATCTGCCTTTCCTCCTTTGCCCTCACCCCTTCCATCCCAAGTCTGTTCCCTTTGCCAACTGAATGGTATTGCT
Organism: Ailuropoda melanoleuca; assembly: GCF_002007445.2. NCBI lineage: Eukaryota > Metazoa > Chordata > Mammalia > Carnivora > Ursidae > Ailuropoda > Ailuropoda melanoleuca. The sequence continues at coordinate 8,579 of NW_023254298.1, read as the reverse complement.
GTAACAATTCTCTCATTGTGTTCTGCATGATGGATTTCCCACTCTGCAGACAGATTGCTTCAATAAGTAAAAACATGTTGTAAGTACTCCCATCTTTTAAAAAACACTTTCTTGACCCTATTTCTGCCATGCCTTTCTTTTTACAGAACACTCCTTAAAATAGTTATCTATATTTGCCGTGTCCAAGTCTGTTCCTCCTGTTCTCTCATTAACCCACTTTAATTAAGTGTTTGCCCCACTGCCCCACCAAAACTGCTCTTACGGGAGCTCCCCACTGACTTCTATATGCTATATCCAAGGTCAGTTCTCAGTTCTCATTGACCTGACCTAAAGCAGCATTGGGCACTGCTGAGCACCTTCTCCTTGAAATACTTTCTTCACTTGATTTCCCCTGGTTTTGCTCCTACCCCTTACTTTCTTTCCTCTCAGTCTTTTTGCTGGTTCGTCCTCATTTCCAAGGCCTCTAAATATGGCCTTGGGACACCTGGGTGGCACAGTTGGTTAAGACTCCAACTCCTGATTTCAGCTCAGGTCATGATCTCAGGGTTGTGAGATCAAGCCTTCCATCAAGCTCTGTGCTCAACGGGGAGCCTGCTTGAGATTCTCTCCCTCTCCCTCTGCCCTCTCTTCTTCCCCCCACTTACATGTGCTCCACCTTTCTCTTTCTCAAATGAATAAATAAATCTTTAAATAGGGCCTTCTCTTTTGTTATTTACTCTCACTCCCTTGGCAATTTCTTCCCATCACTTTGAAAGCTGTCATATGTTAGTGGCTCCCAAATTTCTATCTCTAGCTCCGACCTCTGCATTCAGTTGCAGACGCCTGTCCTCCTGCTCCCCTCCCGACACATTTGCTTTGATGTCTAACAAGCATCCTGCTCCAAGGAGCTCCTCCTGACATCTTCCCCGTGTCAAGAAATGGCAGCTCCCCAGTGAGTTAGTCAGCCCCAAGTTCTTGATGTTTTATTATTCTTTCTCTTTCTTTCTTCCTCACCCCAGTCTGGTCCAATAGCAAATCCTGCTGCTCTTTCCTGGAAATACATCCAGAATCTGATCACTTCTCACCATTCCCACCACTGCCTCCCTAGCTCAAGCCACCATCATTTCTNTCACTTCTCACCATTCCCACACTGCCTGCCTAGCTCAAGCCACCATCATTTCGCATGTGGATTACTGCAACTGGTCCTCCTGCTTCTTTCCTTACCCACCTTTAATTTTTTTCTCAACCAAACACCATGGTACTCTTGTTAAAACATCCATCAGATCATGTCATTCCTCTGCCTATCACCCTTCAAAGGCTCCCCTCCTTGCTCCTCAAAAAATTCTTGAGTGTTTACAGCGACCTCCTGTGATCTGACCCTTATTATTCTCTAACCTCGTCTCTATTTACTTTCTCCTTGGGGAGTTCATCTTCAGCCGGATTTGTCTCTTTGCTGTTCTTCAAACATACTGAGCAAGCTTCCACCAACCTTTGCAGCTCCTGTTTTCTGCCTGTCATACTCTCCTTCAAACACCAAAGACCTATGGCCTGCTCTTCCACCTCCTTCAGATACTCCCTTAGAGTTCAACTTCTCATGGAACCTTCCATGCCTACAATTGTAATTCTCCCTGCCCTGGTATTGCCTCTCTTTTCTCTGCTCTATTTTCTCCTTAGCACTATTTTTAAATACTACCTATTTTACTTATCTTGTTTATTTCCTTTCTTTTCAACTAAAAAGTAAGATTCCTCGGCATACAGAATAGCACCTGACACATAGTAATCACTCAATAACTATTGTTGAACAGATGAGTTAACAGTGTAGACTTTATACCAAGAGCTTCTAACCTATAATACATACACGTCCTACAATCCTCATTTACAAAAAACAGGCTTGTGAGCAGTTAGTATAATACAATTGCCCTGGCCAAGGATGAGAGTAGGGTTCCTGTTTAGAAGAGCTGAAACAACACCTGGGAACAAATAGTGAAAATAACCCATGAATGACTTTTCTGGTGCTCCAGGTCATGGGAGAGTACGGAGGGAAAATGCGGTCCAAGATAGGTATTCTCTTGCTGGTTCAGACTCAGGAGGTAAGATGCAGAGTCACGACGTAAGTATAATTAACCCAGTGTTGTAGACTTTGTTATTTAATACATGATGAATGATTCCCTACTGCACTTTCCCGGTTCTCTCCAAATGGACTCACATGCTGGGCACACAGATGGAGTCAGGCAGAAAAAGAAGAGTTGCAAAAGTCCAATTGATCCATGAAGCATGGTGCCGTTTGCCAAAGTCACCGTGCCTGTTGATGGTTTTTAGGTAGTGCGGAGTTAATCTGGACACAGATGTTTCCAGTGTTAATCTTCCTTGCAGCCTTCAGCAAACAAGAAAACATTTCCTGTAGGCATACTTACCTATTCCAGTGTTGTGTCTTAGTGCAAAATTCATAGAAATCTCCCAGATCAGGTTTAAGCAAGGATGAGTGTATTACAAGGACACAGGAGGGACGCGTGGACCACAAGAGCAGTGAGGCTGCAGGAATAAACTGGAAATGGGGACCCCAAATTGCTCAGGAATCTCAGTGTTGCTCATCTCTCTGCCCTTTCCTAGCTGTCAACTCCTCTTTTTTCACCACATAGCAGCTTTCTCCGCTTCTCATTGTATAAACACAAACCATGGCAGAAACCCTTTCTCTGAGATTTACTTCTCGTCCTCTCTAGAACAAGATTGTAATCTCTTGGTCCCAAGTCCAAGTTTCCAGTAACTGCCCAAGCCCAGTACCCACCTCCGAATAACCACATTTGTACAAACATGGATACGTTTATTTGAATGGGTTGGATGACAGTGGACAGCTGCCAGAACGTTTGGGAGTGGGCTGGGGGCAGACTGATTGAGACAACCCAGCAGACATCACTCTATTTAGGGTTCATGGACATTCATGATAAAAATGTTCTATTTGTAATACTACCTTTTCTCTTACCTCTCGGTTCAGGGTCATTCTGACTTCTCAAAGAAGGCAGTATTTTATAATAAATAATAACATTTAACCCCCAGCGAGCTTAAATAAGGGAGAGTGAGGTTGTCAAAAAGAAGAGACAACTTAAAGCTCAGTGAGCACCAGGAAGGACCTTGCTGACTTGTTTACCACTGAATCTGCACTCATAGTATCAGCCCAGGATAAGGACTCTGTCCATGTTAGCTGTTACTATTACAATAAGGGCTCCCCAAAACTCATTGAACAGTGTGGACGTGGAGGGGAAATCCATATTCATAGTGTATTCACGTCCATATTCACGTGGTTGTGGAGGGGAATCTTCCTGACAATAGCCAGGATGCTTTAACATTACTAGGGCTCACTGCAACGGAACAAGAGAAATTAGGGGCATCTGGGTGGCTCAGTCGTTAAGTGTCTGCCTTGGGCTCAGGGCATAATCCTGGAGTTCTGGGATCGAGCCCCACATTAGGCTCCTCCAGTGGGAGCCTGATTCTTCCTCTCCCACTCCCCCTGCCTGTGTTCCCTCTCTCACTGGCTGTCTCTCTCTCTGTCAAATAAATAAATAAAATATTTTTTAAAAAAAGAACAAGAAAAATTAAACAAATCAATAGCTACATAAAGAGGTTCCATATGACATAAGCCAACAATCCCAACTAGACCTGGCAACCACCAGTCCCTTACATCCATTAAATCAGTCCATCCAGAGATGGCCAGGACGTCAGTGTCTCTAATTCTTACAACCTGTGTTTGTAGTCTGGGGTGGGATTTTCATCCATGGTAATCTTGTATGCATCCTTATCACAATAAACAGACATCTGAAAGGAAGATCAGATATCACTAGTGGTTACTCTTGGCTTAATTTCCCTGTCATGTGTGACCCATTCACAGACACGGTAACAAAAACAACACACCCTTGTTTTACTTGGAGGAGAACAGGAGCTCCCACCAGGAACGAGCTCTCTGCAAGGATTGCTGCTCTGTTGCTAGGACTCCTTTCCTCCTCCAGGGGAAAGGGAAAGTAGCCTCTCTTACCCCAAGGATGGAGAATGCTCCTCTCCTCTGGTCATTAAAAAAAACAAAACAAAACAAAACAAGGTCTTATACTGCAAGGAAGAGAAAGTAAAGTTATTCCAAACAATAGACTAGGAACCAAGGAAAATAAAGCTCTTAAAAGGGCTGGTGAGCTGAGAGCTGATTGTTGAGTAGAAAACAAAGGAAATTGGTGGCTTCCCCTTGGGCAATTGTAGAGAATATCACTATGATTAGTAGGCTGCAGGATGCGGTAGTTTCAGGCTACCCATTTAACCAAGATCATCATACCCAAGTAAAGTGATTTCACCTGCTTCTGGTAGATAGTGACTCAAAAGCTCTCTTGAAGGAAAACAACTCTGATTTCGGCACTCCAGATTCCATGTTCACTTCAGTCAAATAGGAACTCTCAATTTTGGGAAAAAATCACCAAACATATATGAATCATCAGCTATCGGTAAAAGTCAGCAGAAACAAACAAACAACAGATTTATGCCTCAAGACTCCAAGTGTGGGAACGATCAGATTCTGAATACAAAATAACTATGTAAGACATGGTTCCTGTATAATCAAATTAAATGAAGACCAAATTTTAAACATAAATGAACAGCAAGGGATGATTGAAATTGATATAAAAACAGTAACAAAAAAATGTAAAAATGCCAAATATAAGTGTTGCAGGATTTCTTTTCCTTTCGTGCCCCGGTTCTTGGTCACAGTGTGTCAAAGCATGAAGAGGTGGAGCAGACAAGGAGTGGTGGGCAGCAAAGCAAAGTTTGTTGAGCAATAGTACAAATTCCCCAAGAAGGAGGGGACCCGAGAGGGTTCCTGATTTGGCAGTTAAATCTGGGCATTTTTATGGGCTTTGTGGTGTGGGTTGTTTTAATCTGATTAACCCTCTCTGCACCTATCACCCAAACAGGTTTTTGTCCACACGCTCAGCTATCTATCAGATAGTTAGTTGCTCTCATGGGAGAGGGTGGAGGGCTCCTCGCAGGGTGGTGGTTCGTAGCTTCCAGGATCAAGAGGGCGGTGGCCACCATTGCCCTAATGCTTGCCCCCTAGCCTCGGGTCACCGGACCAAGCTCTGTTTAGATATTCCACTGGCTGTTGAGCTGGCCCCAGACCTGGGGTAGGACATCCAAGGCCATTCCCTTCCTTTCTGTCACATAAAAGTTGTTAAGTCATTCCAGTAGGAAGACATAAAGCTGGGGCACTCAGTAAAGCCTCGAATAACAGGATGGGTTTTTTTTTACTTTTAAGGGTAATTTTCCAGGGCGCCTGGGTGGCACAGTGGTTGGGCGTCTGCCTTCAGCTCAGGGCTTGATCCCGGCATTGTGGGATCGAGCCCCACCTCAGGCTCCTCCACTGGGAGCCTGCTTCTTCCTCTCCCACTCCCCCTGCTTGTGTTCCCTCTCTCGCTGACTGTCTCTATCTCTGTCGAATAAATAAATAAAATCTTTTTTTAAAAAAGGGTAATTTTCCATTAGGACAGTGGCCCCTTGTCCCTCCCTGCCTTTTTTCTGACTCTCTTCCATCGTAAGAAGGGGTATTTCAAAGTCATGCTAGATTAAAAAGTAAACTAGACACAGGTGAGAGAATTAGTTAACTGGAAGATAATTCTGAAAAAGTATCCAGATTTCGGTGTAGAAGCTAGAAGATGGAGAATCTAAGAAAGAGGGTAAGAGACATGAAATCTACCATGAGGAGTTCCACAAGCACTAAATCAAAAATGTCAAGAGAAGAGAAAAGAGAGAAGGAGAGAAAGGGAATATTCAAGTAGATAGTGACCAAGAATTTTCTAGAAATGAAAAAATATACCTATGCTTGAATTTAAGAACTTCAGTGACTCTCTAGCAAGATGAACAAAAAGAAACCCACATGCAGATGCTTTGTAGTGAAATTGCAGAACAGGAAATGAGAAAAAATCTCAAAAGTCATCACGGAGACAAGGCAGATCACTTCTGAAGGAATAATGGACAAATATGCTGCAGCAGCAATGAGAGAGGGGAGTACAATAAACAACTATAAGTTTGAGAGAAGTAACCGGCAACCTAGAATTATGTATCATCAAGCCCATCTTCCAAAATGAGGGCAAAGTAAGGACATTTTTATTTTAACTAAAGCAGGAGAGATTATCTCTAACAGATACTTAAAAAAAAAAAAGCAACGCCTCATAGACTGGGGGCACCTGGGTGATTCAGTCAGTTAGGAGTCTTTTTATTTGTTTTTTTAATTTTTTAAAAAAATTTATTTGACAGAGAGGGACGGGCAGCGAGAGAGGGAACACAAGCGGGGGAGTGGGAGAGGAAGAAGCAGGCTCCCAGCGGAGCAGGGAGCCCAATGCAGGGCTTGATCCCAGGACCCCGGGATCATGACCTGAGCTGAAGGCAGACGCTTAACAACTGAGCCACCCAGGCACCCCAGGCATCTGACTTTTGATTTGGGCTCAGGTCATGATCTCATGGTCATGGGATCGAGCCCCATGTCGAGCTCCATGCCCAGCGGGGAGCCTGCTTGAGAGTCTCTCTCTTCCTCTCCCTCTGCCCCTCCCCCTGCTTGCTCTCGCTCTCTCTCTAAAAAATAAGTAAATCTTAAAAAAAAAAATCTAGACAAAGGTCCCCCAAAATGAAAGCCTGAGATGGAAGAATGGATAATTGGTAAATACAAATTAATATAAACACACACTATCTAGTTTTTCTTTTTTAAATTGCATTAATACCTACCTAATGAAATGTTTAAAAAGACAATAATAGCAAGAAAATTGGGAAGGAATGATCAGGAAATGTTCTATTTTTTTTAAAGATTTTTTTTAATTATTTGAGAGAAAGACAGTGAGCATGAGTTGGGGGGGGGAGGAACAGAGGGAAAGGGAGAAGCAGACTCCCCACTGAGCAGGGAGCCCAATGTGGGACTCGATCCCAGGACCCTGAGATCATGACCTGAGCAGAAGGCAGATGCTTAACCAACTGAGCCACCCAGATGCCCCAGCAATGTTCTATTTCTTGAAGTTACTTTGTGAAAATAAAGTTATACGTCTATGTCTTTTGCCCTCTTCTGCACGTGTTATACTTCTGTAAACACACACATATGTATGTATATGTATAAATACTTATCTATTTTTTTACTATATATCTTTTTATCTGAGAAAAGAAAAATGCTTGTATCTGGCCAGTTTAAAAGCAACTTTTGCCAAAACTTGAATCCATCATTCCAAATTTGTAAAACCTCTAGAAATAAAGACAAGAAATAGTCTCTAATCTGTTCTGCTGGACTAGTGCAACCTTAGTACTAAAACCAGGCAAAGACAATATAAGAAAGGAAACTGACAGGCCAGTCTCAGTCATGAATGAGACGTCAAAAATCTCAAAACTGTGTCTGACAGGATACAAATAAGATGACAAAGTTTAGTTTATCACAGGAACTGAAGAATGGAATAATCATTAAACCAATATGCTAACAGACTGGAGGAGAAAACCTATTTAATCATCAACAGGTGCAGAAAAAACCTCAGCTATTTGCTTTAAGAGAGAAAAAAAAACTCTTAGCAAATTAAGAATAGAAGGGAGCATTTTTTTTTTTAATTTTAAGTAGGCTCCATACCCAACATGGGGCTTGAACTCACGACCCAAGATCAAAGTTGCATGTTCCACTGACTGAGCAAACTCTATACTTAATGGAAGATCATTAAGATAGTAAACAAGATAAGTGATGCCTAACACCATTGCTACTGTTCAACATAGTACTTTGAGATCCTGACCTACACTATGTTGTAAGGAAAGAGGATAAGAGATGTGTACTTACAAAGAAGATGGTCTGAAGGAAAAAAAGGGGAAAGATATCCCATGATTTGGGATGGAATACATCTATATCACAAAAACAGCAACTATCTCCAAATTAATCTCCAAATCTACTGCCATCCCAAACAAAATTCCAGTTGGATTTTTTTGAGAAACCAAATAAACTTATTCTAAATTTTATATATAAATATCCATAAATAAGTAAGTCAATTTTTTTTTAAAGAAAGAACTTGACTGGGGAGTTAAGATGGCAGAGGAGTAGGGGTCCGCTTTTTCAGCCGGTTCCTTGAGTCGAGCTGGATAGGTACCAGATCATCCTGAACATCCACGGAATCAGCCTGAGACGCAGGAAGATACATCTGGATCTCTACAAATGAACATCTCCAGCGCTGAGAATTGAGGTACAAAGTGGGGAGCCGTGAATCCGCACAGATATCGGAAGATAAACGGAAGGGGGAGGGAGCCAGCGCATTCAGGCGCCAGGAAGCGGTAGCCACCTGTGCTGGGGAGCAGGCTGGACTCGAGGACCGGCACCCCTGAGAGACAGCAGACAGAGACCATGAGCCGGGGAACACGCGTGACCAGTCTAAAAACCGGAGCTCCGGAGTACGCAAACCACACTGAAACGGAGCTCCAGAGCATGCAGGGATGCCTGGTGGTGTTAGAAACACAAAGGACCATAAGTTACCTTGGAATTAACTTACCCAGAGAGGTAAAGGACCTATATCCTAGAAACTATAGATCACTTTTGAAAGATATTGAGGAAGACATAAAAA
>NW_023254297.1:0-5976 GCF_002007445.2 Ailuropoda melanoleuca | reverse complement strand
TACGCTCGTGCACACATACACCCTGCCTATTGGGCTACTCGTCACTGAAGATAAAGCCTCTCACCATGTCAGGGGGAGAGGACATCTCCCCACGGGAGGGAAAGTATCCACTGACATAAATACAATAACTGGAAAGGTAAAAAAGCCATTATAAAGTGTTGAATTTTGACTGCATGGTGGGCCAGAGGGCTGAGGGAGGAAGAAGGGCAACCCCAGCAGCAGGACCGCCCCCGGAACTAGAGCCAGGAGGGAACTATGGACACAGTGCCCCTTCTTCATAGGCCTGCAGAAGCCAGCCCCGGGGCTCTGCGTCCCAGGAAGGCAGAGGTGGGACTGACCTGTCACTCCAGGACCCGGTCCACTCAACCTGGCCCCAAGGGTTCCGGACCCTGATGAGCTCCATTTTCTGGCCTCGGAAGTTTACCTAGAGGGGAGAAGCATCAGGGCCACGTGGAATGAGAAATTCATGCGTGAGCTCTGGAGCGCTTCACCTCCAGCCACGGCTGGCTCTCCCAAAATCCTCTTGACTATGACACGCAAAAGCCATGTCAAAACTCATCAATTCTTAACTAGCCCTCGGAACTTTCTTTTTTTTTTTTTTTAAGATTTTATTTATTTATTCGACAGAGATAGACAGCCAGTGAGAGAGGGAACACAAGCAGGGGGAGTGGGAGAGGAAGAAGCAGGCTCATAGCGGAAGAGCCTGATGTGGGGCTCGATCCCATAACACTGGGATCACGCCCTGAGCTGAAGGCAGACGCTTAACCGTTGTGCCACCCAGGCGCCCCAGCCCTTGGAACTTTCTAATTCCTGGTGAGCACAGCGGCTAGCATCACCAACAATGTTATATTATTCATCACCCCAGAATGGATACGTTGCATCTGGGAAATACAGTAGAATTATAAATAATAAGAAATTAGTCCATGTGAATCTTCAAATGAACGCGTTTTCTCTCTGGACCGGAACTGCCCGAGAGGCAGGGGCCGAGTCTTGTTTATCGGTGTATTGTCAGCGTCTAGCACAGACAGAGGTAAAGAGCCATTTGTCCAAAGTGCTCAGGGACCTAGGCGTGAGTCTCCTTCATCCTTAATATCTTACTCATAGATGAATGAACAGTATATAGGCACACTCCGGGATTAAACAATGATAAACAAAAACCACTTCCCAGTCTTCTGAATCCAATATTCTCTCTTTTCAGGTGTCAGATGAGGATTTCTGCTGTCCGTATGGAGAACCCTTGAGCCAGTAAAGAAAGAGACTCAGCCCTGCCCCTCAGGCCCTGCCCCGGACCAGCAGAAAGGACCAGCGCATTTTAGAAAGATTTTGGACGGAAGAGAGTAGAAGTAAAAGACTTTTATTCATCAACGAACCAGAAATTTGAGCTCAAAACTTTTTATCCTCATGCATTGGGCACAAATCATACTTTTGATGTGTAAAGATTAATTTAGTATAACCTCTCCAGGGCCCGGGAAGTAGCTGGCAGCTCAGCATTCAAGATGCCCATTAAGTGAAATGTGCAAGGAAGGTAAATGCCTTCGAGGTGGAGAGAAAGGAAGAGCAATTGAGTAGGTGTGATGGAAGGTTTCTATTACCGGAAATAATATTTGGAAGATGTAACATCAAAAATCACATGCCTACTGGGGCCTCCGGGTGGCTCACTCTGTTAAGCATCGGCCTTCGACTCAGGTCATGATCTTGGGGTCCCAGGATTGAGCCCCGCATCAGGCTCCCTGCTCAGTGGGGAGCCTGCTTCTCCTTTCCCTCTGCCCCCTACCCCCGCTTGTGTTCTCTATCTCACTCACTCACTCTCTCTCTCTCTCAAATAAATAATCTTTTAAAAAAATCACATGCCTACTCAAGTGAGTGATTGGCAAGGCATTATGGACAGGGAAGGAGGGGAAAGGAGCCTATGCAAATAGCTCAGTTCTAGAGAATCCCCACCCTGAATGCTCTGCTCGCAATCCCCTGGTGAGGAGAGAGGACAGGCTCCCTTCTGCACCCCTTACCCCCACTCCTCTGGACTGGGTTGCTCAAAGCGTGGGCAGCAACAGGAGAGACCAGAGGAGCTGCATTTGGTATAGGGGGTTGGAGACTTGTCCAGTAGGAGCATGAAGTGGGCTTTTAGACTTGACTGAACTTGACCCTGAAAGAATGTGGCCCTTGGCTCCTTGTCCTCCTCTTCCATGTCATCCCCTTCCTTTCTCTTTCCCACATGTCCCTTCAGGAGCTCTTGTCCAAACCAAGCACTCCCTAGAAGTCAAAGGGGTGCTGTGTGGGGTCTAGTAGCCCCTGGGAATCAGTTCTACCCTGAACTATGGCTGCAGAGAATGGGACTTTTGATGGTTATTTTTATGTGTCAACTTGACTTGACCACTGGTGCCCAGATATTTGCTTATACACCATTTTGGGTGTGTCTGTGAGGGCGTTTCTCGATGAGATTAGCATTTGGATTGGGAGACTGAGTAAAGCAGGGGCCCCTCCCCCATGTGGGTGGGCCTCATCTAATCAGTTGAAGGTTTGACTAGCGTTATAGAAGGTGGAGGAGGGGAGAATTCACTCTCCGTGTCTGACTGCTGAGCTTGGACTTTGGTCCTCTTCTGCTCTTAGACATTGGTTCTCCTGGTTCTCAGGCTTTTGGACTTGGACTGGAACATCCCCACCCGATTTCCTGGATTTATAGCTTACAGATGGCAGATCATAGGACTTCCCAGTCTCCACAATCATGGGAGCCAATTCCTCATTCCCTATCTAATTATCTATATCTATTTATCATCNCCCTATCTAATTATCTATATCTATTTATCATCTTTTGATATCTTATTGGTTCTGTTTCTCTAGAGAACTCTAACTACTACAAGAATTAGGAAGAAAAAAAAAAAAGGAAAAGAAAAAACAAAGCCCAGACTCTCACACCAGCTCAACCAGGTTGGTACTGTGGTGGGATCACATGTTTCTCTCGCTCTCTCTCTCCTGTTTTGCTCTTCTGGAGTCCAACCTGTCTCCTTTAGATTGAGACCTTCTCTAAAATGTCGGAAGGTCTGTGATGCACTTAATCAGTATAAGGGACTAGCAGGGCTGAGTCTATTCCTGGACCCTGTCCACAGGGGTTCACGTTGCTTACCTGGTCAATTCCTGTCACACTGTAGGCATGGCCCTTAATGAGACCAAAAGGTGTCCGGGCTTCAGATTCTGCAGCATTTCTGATCTAAAACGTGAAAAAAAAAAGCAGCGTTGGACCCATTGGGTAAGTCAAGCCTTCCCTCCCTGCCCAGACCCAGCTCCGTACCTGGCCCAGCCCCTTCCGCTCCCCCAGGTGAGAGCCATGTGCCTGACACATATCAGGTAGGTACACAGGACACCCCTAAGATGGTTAGCAGTAACATACAGCAATTCCTAGTCTCTCACCAGGGTGAGGAGATCCTCCTTCCCAGCTCAGACTCCAGGGAAAAGTTCACTTTTTTGCCCCGACACAGAGCAACTTGACCCCACCCCCCATCATGTAGCCCAGTACAAGATAGAAGTCTGATCCCGTACACCAGAGAGAGGATAAGAAGCATTCAACAGTTTCACATACAACTCTATGTCACAAACTTGGAAACACAGAGGAAAGGGATAATTTGGTAGTGAAGAAGATATTCCCAAGGTTAACCCAAGAGGAAACAGAACTTGAATGGGTTCTAAAAACTGAATGAGATAAAATTATACGTGTGCGTGTTTGCATGCATAGGGACATTAGAGAAAATAATGTTAGATTCCTATGTACTGATGTGACTGTTTTATGTTAGAGGAAGTAGGAAAAAAACAAGTTTCAGAAAAGTATAGAGTAAGACTCCGTTTAGTAAAATCAAATCAAAATTCTCCTATGGTTGTGTATATAGGCGAATGCCTGTTTGTCCGAGTAAGGAGGGGGGTGTGAAGGGCATACACCAGGTGTCCCAGGGTGGGACTTGGGCAGGGACATTGAAGTTTGCCTTTGTAGATCTCGGGATTGTGCTGCCTGATATAGTAAGTGTGCCCTAACTTTGTAATTTGGAAAACATTAAAACTTTTGTTTTAACGAAAATAAATAAACATTGACACGCCCCACCCCCACCACCCGACAGTTATGCTCCTCCCCTCGCCGGGCCAGGGCACCAGCTGGTCTGCAGCCCCAGGACAGTGCCGGGAATGTGAACAAGCACGTGAACGACTTACATCAATGGAGCAGCCCACGAGAGAGCCCCTCTTCAGGGCCTTCTCTAGAATCTCATAGAAGTTCTCTGGAGCCTCTTTAGTTGCAAAGGTCTCTGCTACACCCCCGGTGAAGTCTTCCATGGCCTCGATGGTGCTGCCCCCCTTCAGAGCCTCATAGCTGCCGTTCAGCCTGTCAGGGTGGCAAGGAAGGCACAGAGACCGCTGCAGAGAACAAGGAAGGCCACCAGGTGGCGCCCCTTGGCCAGAGTTTTTCTAACGCTTCTAAGAATCCTTGTCTCTCCTGGCCTTGCTGCTTTTATTGCTCAAACTGTTCCAGCTCTGGCTACTTTCAGCCTCTCCAGCTGGCTCCTGCGTCCCTTTGACATAACCCTATCAGTGTGTGTGTGATCTCCAAGGATCTTTTATTGGATTCCTTTTATTGGAAAAACGGTGTTAGAGACCAAGACCCGTGAAGTAGGGGTGCTTGTTCCTGTGGGGTTGCCGTTCTTTCTAGGCCCTCTCTGCTGACAAAGTGAGGAGATGATGTATGTACACTGACCCAGGGTATATACATGTATACACCTGGAACCATCTCTATTAAACAAAACATGATAGCAGCCTGAGTCTCCAGCCTTAACCCACAACCATAGGCATCATTCTAAGCCTCCTGCATTCGCTTCTCTGTACCCTCCTCTCCAACAGTGAGAAACCTAGCTCCACCACCTGCCATCCATCTCCTTAATTGTTCAACTCACTACACACATATCAGAATTGTATACACGTATCGTATACACATTGTATGTATGTATCAGAATTGTCCTAGTCTCTGTGAGAAATCAGCCTGAGTAGAATGCTCGAGCATGGTTCCTTTTGCTTTTAATCTTACAGACCCCGTTCACGCCCACAGTTGCTCAGGTCAGCTCCTTTTTCTCCTACCCCTGCAGCAAGTTTTCTGCATAGATTTGTAATACAGTTAGATGAAATGCACCGTCTGCATTTCATCCTGGGATTCCTCATCCTTCTTGATGATTTTTAAATCTTCATGGATTAAGCTTCATTCTTTGTGCCATAAAGTTTTATGGGTTTGATAGATGAATGGTGTCATGTATTCACTATTACTGTATCATATAGAATAGTTTCACCACCCTAAAAAGATCCCTTGTGCTCCACATATTCATCCCTACCTCTGTCCTTCCCTCCCCCTGAACCCCTGGCAACCACGGATCTTTTTACTGTCCCCATAGTTTTGCCTTTTCCAGAATGGCATATAATTGGGATCCTACAGTAGGTATACAGCGTTTTCAGTTGGGCTTCTTCCACTAAGCAGTATGCATTTAAGATTCATCCATTTCTTTTCTTGGCTTGATAGCTCATTGTTTTCATCACTAAATAATGTCCCACTGCCTGGGTGTACCTCCATTTGTGGATCCGTTCATCTTGAAGGACATCTTGGTTGCTTCCAGTTTGGGGCAATTATGAATAATGGCACAATAAACATTTGTGTGCAGGTGTTTATATGAACATAGTTTTTATCCAACTCATTTGGGTAACAATGACTTTTTACCAGACTCACTTACCAAGGAGTATGATTATGTTTAGTTTTGTAAGAAACTGCCAAATTATCTTCCGACATGGCTGGACCATTGCTTTGTCAGCAATTGGTGCTGTAAGTAGGCAGTGGTATTTCACTATTGTTTTCATTTGCAATTTCCTAATGACAAATAATGTTGAGCATCTTTCCATGTGCTTATTTGCCATCTGGACATTTTTTTTTTTTTGATGAGGTATAGCCCAATCATTTTT
>NW_023254296.1:5974-7058 GCF_002007445.2 Ailuropoda melanoleuca | reverse complement strand
TGGCCCTACCAACACCCATGCCTGCCAGCATTTGCCCTGACAGCCAAGCCCTGGAAGGACTGGGGAGGCCCTGGGCAGGCCCGAAGGGAGGACCCAGTGTGGGCCATGACCACGAGGTGGGAAGGAGGCCCATCACTGTGTAGCTGGAGCAGCAGGTTTGACAGGAGCAGGGACTCTGTCTCTNTAACTTGTCCAGATTCCTCTCCTCTGTCAGGGGGGTGACAGGGGCTCCACAGCAGGTGTGGCCCTACCAACACCCATGCCTGCCAGCATTTGCCCTGACAGCCAAGCCCTGGAAGGACTGGGGAGGCCCTGGGCAGGCCCGAAGGGAGGACCCAGTGTGGGCCATGACCACGAGGTGGGAAGGAGGCCCATCACTGTGTAGCTGGAGCAGCAGGTTTGACAGGAGCAGGGACTCTGTCTCTGGTGCTCAGAGCCTCTGTCCTGGGCCTGGCCAGTCCCAGGAACTCAGTGGGACCGTGAGAGCCATTGTGTGCAGCCAACCCAGCAGCCTTCACACAGGCCTCTAGAATTCCTGCCAGCCAGCAAGGGTCTCCGGGCCACTGCACCCGGACCTCTCTCCCATGGAGCCAAGTGCAGGTTTTATTCTGCTCCTAGGACCAGGGATGTGGCCAAGGAGAGGAGGAGAGAGATGTGCTCCAGGGTGTGCCTCCCACCTCACTTCTGCAGCAGGACCCGGGAGCAGTGCAGGAGCCCCACAGGGAACATTCTCTGTGCCGCCCTCACTGGCAGTGCCCTTTCCCCCAGGGCAGACCTGAAGGTGGCCCCTCNCATAATATCTCCTACTATTTTGTCATGGACCCCAGTGCCTCCTGCACCTGGCTTGCAGGGAAGCACTCTGTGTCCAGGTCAAGTGTGTGGGACAGACTGTGTCCCACCAGACCGCCTCTGGCAGGGGTCATACTACACCAGACCCAGTAACTCCCCTGCTCAGTTCTCAACACAAGAGATTCAAACATGAGCCAGGTTTGCTGCTTGTCAGATGCAGAGCAGAAAAGAGCAGGTCTCAGGGAAAGATCATCTTAAATAGCAGAGCACACCTGAAACCCATCCACATAATATC
>NW_023254296.1:3231-5895 GCF_002007445.2 Ailuropoda melanoleuca | reverse complement strand
TACTTCTCTCTGATTTCACAACCCCAGTCTCCCACCTCAGTCTGCAAAGCAGCCAGTGAGCCAGACTGCTCCTGGAACCCTCCTCCCTGGATTCCTACCTCAATGTAGCTCTCTCTGGGAGAAGGGGGCAGCAAGCAGAGAGAAGAGTTGAAATGGGCGAGCACGGCAGGGGAGATGGAGGGAAGAAGGAGAGATGAAGGGAAGGAAGGTCAACCACCAGTTTTGATTTTGTGGCTCCTAGTGTGGATGACATAGAGGCTGTCTGTCAGCCCTTCTCACTTTCCAGAAAATGAATGGAGACTGTATTGTTTTCCAGAGCTCACTGACATTACGGTGACCACATTAGCTCCAGTAGGTGTAATCTGAGCACTGAGCACGGGCCAGGCTCTTTTCACAAATCAGCTCCTTAACTCTCCACAGGCCCTGTGATCTAAGTTCCCATCCTACACACAAGGAAACTGGGTTTCAGAGAGATGAAGTGACCTGCCCAGAGCTGCACAGCACATAACTGGACAGGCTGTAATTCAAACCCAAGTCCCCAGATTCCAAATGCCAGAGACTTGAATGCTACACTGTCCCACTCTCCAAGGAAATTGCTATTTATTGAGCTCCTACTATGTGCTGGGCGCTGTGTGAGGCATGAGGGATACAGGGATGAATAAGACAGAGCCATTCTATGGGTGGCTTGTCATGTGTCATCTGCACTGGAACCTCGAGGATAGAGCCAACTTGTTCCCAGCATCTAATATGGAGCATGGCTCACAGTAGGGTCTCAGTTGATGTTGGCTGAAGAAATGCACCTACATGTGCCCTTGGTTGCTTTCACTGATGGAGTCCCGTGACTGCTGCCCATTTTAAAGCCAGCAAAATGGCATGACCAGACTGAAAAACAGAGCTCCGGAGTGCTCACTGGAACCAGACTGAGACCAGGAGCTCCAGGAGCATGCGGGGGTGGCTGGCCATGTTAGAAACACAAAGGACAGAGACATGCAGGCCCTGGAAGTGAGGGCTGGGATATCAGGTGTGGGGCGCACATCCCGGGACGCTGCAGGGTTGAGCAGCACCAACAGAAACAGAGTTAAATTGGCCAGAACATCAGTGGTGAATGGCCCACGATCCCCTCTGTTCTGAGGCAGAGGCTGAGATTCAGCCAATGCTGCTCTGACTCTCAGAAAATGCCCAGCAAACCTCCAGGGAAAGCTGTCAGAGAACAAAAGCCGGAAATACAGGCTCACAATGTGCCTGTCGCTCTCCCCCCTCACAGGTGACATGGAAAGGCTACCCAAACAGGGTTGCCTGAGTATCGGCACAGCAGGCCCCTTCCCCAGAAGGCAGGATGAAAAATCAAGAAGCCCACATCCCTAAGATCCCTATAAAACAAGGGCACATGGCCTGGGTCCCCATCAATAATTTGGGCCCTGGACAACCCTGCAATCTCTCCTCATCAGAATGACGAGAAGGAGAAATCCCCCCCAGCAAAGAAAAGACAATGAGTCTGTGGCCTCTGCCACAGAACTAATGGATATGGATATAACCAAATTATCAGAAATGGAGTTCAGAGTAACAATGGTCAAGATGATGTGTAGACTTGAAAAAAAGTATTAATGAAAATATTAATGGGAATATAGAATCTCTAAGGACGAAATGAGAGCCAATCTGGGAGAATTTAAAAATTCTATGAACCAAATGCAGTCAAAACTAGAGACTCTGATGGCCAGAATGAATGAGGCAGAAGAATNGGTCACCGAGGCAGAGGAACGCGTTAGCGAATTGGAGGATGGGTTAGTAGAAGAAAAAACGAAAATAGAAGCTGGTCTTAAAAAAATCCACGCCCACGAATGTAGATTACGGGAGATTACTGACTCTATGAAACGATCCAATGTCAGAATCATCGGCATCCCTGAAGGGGTGGAGAAAAACAGAGGTCTAGAAGAGATATTTGAACAAATTGTAGCTGAAAACTTCCCTAATATAGCAAGGGAAACAAACATTCATTTCCAAGTGGCAAAGAGGACCCCTCTCAAGCTGAACCATGACAAATCTACACCATGTCACATCATAGTGCAATTCGCAAATATTAGATCCAAGGATACAGTATTGAAAGCGGCCAGGGCAAAGAAATTTCTCACGTACCAAGGCAAAGGTATCAGGATTACGTCAGACCTGTCTACACAGACCTGGAATGAGAGAAAGGGTGGTGGGGGCATTTTTAAAGCTCTTTCAGAGAAAAACATACAGTCAAGCACCCTTTATCCAGCAAAGCTGTCATTCAGAATTGATGGAGAAATAAAGACGTTCCAAAATCGCCAATCATTAACCAATTTCGTAACCACGAAACCAGCCCTACAGGAGATATTAAGGGGGGCTCTATAAAGGTAAAAAGGCCCCAAGAGTGATACAGAGCAGCAAGTCACAACCGATACAAAGACTTTAAAGAGAAATGGCATCATTAAAATCATATCTGNGCTGTCATTCAGAATTGATGGAGAGATAAAGACATTACAGAATCGCCAGTTATTGACCAATTTTGTAACTACTAAACCAGCCATACAGAAGATATTAAGGGGGGTTCTAGAAAGTAAAAAGGCCCCAAAATTGATACAGAACAGAAAGTCACAATCTATAGAAACAAAGACTTTACTGGCAACATGGCATCATTAAAAT
>NW_023254296.1:0-2743 GCF_002007445.2 Ailuropoda melanoleuca | reverse complement strand
AAACAAAGACTTTACTGGCAACATGGCATCATTAAAATCATATCTCTCAAAAATCAGTCTCAATGTAAATGGCCAAAATGGTCCCATAAAATGCCACAGGGTTGCAGAATGAACAAAAAGACATGAACCATCCATTTGCTGTCTACAAGAGACAGTTTTTGAACCCAAAGATGCATTCAGACTTAGAGTAAGGGGATGGAGTACCATCTTCCACGCAAATGGACCTCAAAAGAAAGCTGGAGTAGCAATTCTCATATCAGATAGACTGGATTTTAAACTAGAGGCCATAGAGAGAGATACAGAAGGGCACTATATTATTCTTAAAGGAAGTATTCAACAAGTGGATATGACAATTATTAATATATATGCCCCCAACAGGGGAGCAGCAAGATACACAAGCCAACTCTTAACCAAAATAAAGAGACATATAGATAAGAACACAGTAATAGTAGGGGACCTCAACACCCCACTATCAGAAATAGACAGAACACCCTGGCAAAAACTAAGCAAAGAATCAAAGGCTNAATGGACCTCAAAAGAAAGCTGGGGTAGCAATTCTCATATCAGACAGATTGGATTTTAAATTAAAGACTATAGTTAGAGGCACAGAAAGGCACTATATTATTCTTAAAGGATGTACNAACTCTCCCATAAAACGCCACAGGGTTGCAGATTGGATAAAAAGACATGACCCATCCATTTGCTGTCTACAAGAGACTCATTTTGAACCCAAAGATGCATTCAGACTTAGAGTAAGGGGATGGAGTACCATCTTCCACGCAAATGGACCTCAAAAGAAAGCTGGAGTAGCAATTCTCATATCAGATAGACTGGATTTTAAACTAGAGGCCATAGAGAGAGATACAGAAGGGCACTATATTATTCTTAAAGGAAGTATTCAACAAGTGGATATGACAATTATTAATATATATGCCCCCAACAGGGGAGCAGCAAGATACACAAGCCAACTCATAACCACAATAAAGAGGCATAGATATAGAAATATGCTAATAGTAGGGGACCTCAACACCCTACTATCAGCAATAGACAGATCACCTAAGCAAGAAATAAGCAAAGAAATAAGAGCTTTGAATGCCATACTCGACGAGTTGGACCTCATAGATATATAGAGAACACTACACCCCAAAACCAAAGAATACTCATTCTATTCTATGGCCATGGAACATTCTCAAGAATAGACCATGTTCTGGGACACAAAACAGGTCTCAACTGATACCAAAAGACTGAAATTATTCCCTGCATATTCTCAGACCACAAAACTCTGAAATTGGAACTCAACCAAAAGGAAAAATTTGGAAGAAACTCAAACACTTGGAGACTAAGAACCATCCTGCTCAAGAATGATTCAATAAACCAGGAAATCAAAACGCAATTTAAACAATTTATGAATATCAACGAAAATGAAGGCACATCAGTCCAAAACCAAGGGGACACTGCAAAGGCAGTCCTAAGGGAAAAATATATAGCCATCCAAGCCTCACTCAAAAGAACAGAAAAATTGAAAATGCAGTTCTTATATTCTCACCTCAAGAAGCTGGAACAGCAACAGAAGGACAGGCCTATTCCACGCACAAGGAAGAAGTTGACCAAGATTAGAGCAGAACTCAATGAATTAGAAACCAGGAGTACAGTAGAGCAGATCAACAGAACTAGAAGCTGGATCTTTGAGAGAATTAATAAAATTGACATAACACTGGTAATACTTATCCAAAAGAATAAAGGACCCAAATTAATAAAGTTATGAATGAAAAAGGAGAGGTCACAACCAACACCAATGAAATTGAAGGATTATTAGAAACTTTTTTTTTAAAGATTTTATTTATTTATTGGACAGAGATAGAGACAGCCAGCGAGAGAGGGAACACAAGCAGGGGGAGTGGGAGAGGAAGAAGCAGGCTCATAGTGGAGGAGCCTGATGTGGGGCTCGATCCCATAACGCCAGGATCACGCCCTGAGCCAAAGGCAGACGCTTAACTGCTGTGCCACCCAGGCGCCCCTATTAGAAACTTTCATCAACACCTTTATGTCAATAAATTAAGCACTCTGTATGAGATGGAGGCCTTCCTGGAAACTTATAAACTACCAAGACTGAAACAGGAAGAAATAGATTTTTTAAACAGGCTAATTAATTATGAAGAGATTGAGTCAGTAATAAACAACCTTCCAAATAACAAAACTCCAGGCCCAGATGGTTTTCCTGGGCGAATTCTAACAAACGTTCAAAGAAGAAATAATACATATTCTCCTAAAGCTATTTCAAAAAATAGAAATAGAAGGAGAGCTACCAAACTCATTCTGTGAGGCCAATGTTACCTTGATCCCCAAACCAAAGACCCCATCAAAAAGGAGAATTACGGACTGATTTCCCTAATGAATATGGATGCCAAAATCCTCAACAAGATCCTGGATAAAAGAATCCAATAGCACGTTAAAAGGATTATCCATGATGACCAAGTGGGATTCATCCCTGGGATGCAAGGGTGGTTCAACATTCGCAAATCGATCAGTGTCTTAGATTTTATCCAGAAAGAAAAATTANTTTATCCAGAAAGAAAAATTAAAAAATCATATGATTCTCTCAATAGATGCAAAAAAAGCATTTGACAAAATACAGCAACCTTTCCTGATTAAAACCCTTTAGAGTGTAGGGGTAGAGGGTACATTCCTCAAAATCATAAAAACTATCTATGAAAAGCCTACAGCAAATATCATTCTCAATGGG
>NW_023254295.1:488-9370 GCF_002007445.2 Ailuropoda melanoleuca | reverse complement strand
GCTCACTATATAAGAGTTTGTTGGAAACGTGAAACACAAATATAGTTACCAAGAAGTACCGGGTTAATNTCTGGATTAAAAAATATGGACTCTTCCCTAGAGTTAAGGAAAGATGAGGGACCTCTGTTGGATTAGTTTATCAGGTGCTAAACAGAAGAGACCAGGAGAACTACACTTGGATGTGTTGTATATAAAATAACATCAAAGAGATTCTTCTAGACAGCTCACTCACAAAGGGGCAGAGATCAGTAGACGGCTCACGTTTCACCTTAACAAAGGAAGACCGTAAATGGTCAATGTGTTGAAGGAAAAATTCCCAACCTACAATGTGTATCCATCATTGGCCACTCAGCTGATTCAGTAGATGTTTAAAACTCCTATAGATAAAGAATAGGGGAGGGGAACCTGGGTGGCTCTTGCTCCCAGCTCAGGTCATCTCCGGGTCCTAAGTTCAAGCCCCACGCTGGCCATGGAGCCTACTTAAAACAGAATAGAGGAGTGATGTAATTTTAAATGTCGGACCGATATTATTAGCAGGTGACCTGGGAACAATGAAAATTCACCATTTTGGACTATAAAAGATTCTCAACCTTTAAAAAAATTAATGTAGATCATTTCCTATAACCCCACTGCAGGGTAATTACAAACAAAGTGTGAACTAAATAGAGCAATTGCTTGTAAATTTTGTAACTCCTAGATCTTTGGATCAAGGAAGGCACCCAAGACAGTATTGCACAATAGTTTTAAGATACTAACAACGGATGTGCTCCCTGTGTTGAGTATTGCTGACATTCACTGCAGAAACCTTGTGCCATCTAATACTTAGGAGCATTTATGACAAGTGTGTCAAAATGAACAACAATATAACTTAAGAAGTTAGAAATCAAAAAGGAAAACAGTTAAATTTTGGCATAAAATATTTTAGGGCTCTGAAAATGAGAATTTTTCATAGAATAATGTAAGAACTGCTTGTAGGGTTATTCTTCTCTGGATGCCCAGTGAAATCTGTGAACTCTGCAGAATGTTCCCCTGCATAGGTTAAAATCCTGGTGGAAAAGCACATGCTCCTGGGAGGCTCAGCGGTCATGTAAAGTAAACTCATTTGCTGAGAAGGGCGCTCTAGTTTTGGCAAGAGGTGGGACTTGGTGTTCTCTGAACCTCTGAACTTGCCCTCCTGGGTTTCTCCGATGGGTCAGATCTGATAACACTAGCCTGGGAGGCTGGTGCTCCTGTCACTTCAACCCTTGGTCTGCAGAGGTCACAGGAATGTTATGTTTGCCTGTCCTTTCCAAAGTGGGTGTAACTTACATTCTCCCCAGCAGAGTGTGAGAGTTCTAATTTCTTTTAAGATACATTTTTAAAAATTATTTGACCAAGAACACAAGCAGGAGGGAGGAGCAGAGAGAGTGAGAGAAGCAGGCTCCCTGCTGAGCGAGGAGAATGATGTGTGGGTTGATCCCAGAATCCTGTGTTCATGACCTGAGTAGAAACCCAAGAGGTGGACACTCAACTGACTGAGCCACCCAGGAGCCCCTCTAAACCACGTTTTTTGTTTGTTTGGTTGTTTTTAAAGATTTTATCTATGAGAGAGAGCACAAGCTAGGGGAAAGGGTAGAAGGAGTAATGGACTCTCCGCTGAGCAGGGAGCCCAATGCGGGGCTGGATCCCAGGACCCCAAGATCACAAGCTGAGCTGAAGTTCGACTCAACTGACTGAGGTGGCTCTAAACCACATTTTTTATTAGGAACCAGGACTCTGGAGAAATGACTGATTAGAGAGCAGGGCAGGAGAAGTATGAGATGAGACTGGAATATATCGCTCCAGGAGAAAATAAGGAATTGCTCCAAGATTGATGGGGTTATGTGAAAAGAGCAAAGAATCCCACCAGACAATTTGAAGAACAAAATAATGATACAGTGGATTGTGACCTATGAAAGTAATTGAATGCCTGATTTTATAATGGTATGTAAATACCATTGAAAACTTGATGAATAGTTACATAGTTTCAAAGAGTCTACCCTCAAAATATTTCTTAATTACAAATGCTATTAAGGGGTACCTGATGGCTCAGTCAGTTAAGTGTCTCCCTTCAGCTCAGGCCATGATCCCAGGGTCCTGGGATTGAGCCCTGCATGTGGTTGCCTGCATAGCAGGGAATCTACTTCTCCTCCTTCTGCCCCTTACCCCCTGCTTGTGCACTCTTAAATACATAAAATCGTTTTAAAAATAAAAAATAATTTTATGGTGGAAGAGACTGCCAGGCACCCTTCAGTAATCAACGTGAACACACATAATGGGCAGATTGATATTGTCATCTAATAGGATGCAATGAGAAGAAAAGGCATTCTGTGATATTCCTGTCAAAGATGCGTAACCTCGGGGCACCTCGCTGGCTTGGTTGGTGGAATGTGCGACTCTTGATCTCAGGGCTGTGAGTTCAAGCCCCAAGTTGGAGGGAGAGATTACTTAAAATCCTTGAGGGGTGGAGGGGAACATACATAACCTGAATCTAATCATGAAGAAATATTTACCAGACAGACCCAAATCAGGAGACATTTTACAAATACCCAGCATGTATCTTCAGGAGTGGCAGGGTCATGGAAGTGAAGGAAAGGCTGAGGAAGTACTTCAGACTGAAACAGATTAAGGAGACATGACAACTTGCAACATGGGATTATAGATTCTGAACTGGATTCTGAACTGAATATGAGGGATATCATAAGGACTTTTGGTGAAACATTAATAGAAATGAGGATTGTGTGGTCCTAATGCATCAATTTTAGTTACCTGATTTTGAAAGTTGTAATATGGTTATAAGGGAAAATTGCATTGCTTTTAGGAAATAAGAAAATATTTTGGTTTGAAACTTCAGGTCAGGAATTTACTCTCAAATAATCAAAATAAGGAACATTCTTTGTACAGGCTTTATATACATAAAAAGCCTGAAATGGGCCCATATCTAAACTACAAACCCTTCACAAAAGAAGAATTGATATTGACAATAGACATCTGAAAAAGCTGTCAGCATCATGAAGTGTCAAGGAAACATGAACCAAAACTACAGTGAAGTATTACATATCTGTCGGAATGGTTAAAATGAAAAACTGACTATACTTAGTGTTGACAAGAAAGTAGAGTAACTGGCAACTTAATAGTAAAACTTGTGAACCATTTGGATAATGATTTGGCAGTATTTACCTAAAGAGAACACCTGCATCGCCAATGATTATAGTTGTAGGTACATTCTGAAAGAAAACCAATACGTTGGGACACAAAAAAGCCATCTATAGGAAACTAATACTATTCATAGTAGTCTCAAAGTAGAGTCAACCCGTGTGTCCATCACAATGTGATGGAAAGTAGTGGAATGGTTAAAAAATAAGATACTATAAGAAAACATAAGGTGCTATTTGGAAAAATATGAAGTGAAAATACTAATGATTTTTTTGCATAAAGTTCACAAGCAGGCAACACTGACCTTTGATGTGATACTGGATATATTTAGTGAGGGGGAAAGTTCTGAATAGGAGGCATAATGGGGACTCTGGGGTCTTGGCAAAATTTTTCTTGCCCTGTGTGTTGCTTTCACAGTATATGTTCAGATGATAACTCACTGAGCTGAAGTTTTAGGACTTTATGTATATTACGCTTCCCTGAAAGGTTTTTTTAAAAAGAAACTTCAACCCTAACTGAAGTCTGTAGTACTCTCGCTGTGGAAGGCTTCATGCTGATACCCCACTGACCACCCATTTGGGCAGTGATGGGAAATCCCTTCACTGTGCAAGGTTACCGAACTGGGAAGTGGAAAGCTGGATTCTAAGATGAGGTGCTGTCCTTGATGTGTTGATGGCACTTCACCTCACCAAGTCACCAGTTCCTCACTCCAAAAAACTGACGTAGGGATTCCACTAGGGATTTCTGATTCCATCTATCTTGAATCATCGGTCACTCTTCCATTTTATAAAGAGAAAGGGCCAGGCAGGAGCCTCAGCAGGAGGAAGGAGGAGCAAAGCAGGGACACCGTCTCCCAAGTAATAAAAATGATTGCTGTAAAGAGAGCCATCCATGGAGGGGCGCCTGGCTGGCTCAGTCAGTGGAGCGTGCAACCCTTGATCTCTGGGTTGTGGGTTCCATCCCCACGCCAGGCCCACATGGAGCCTACTTAGAAAAAGCAAAAAACAAAACCAACCCATGGAGTTCATTACGTAGTGTGACTGTCAGATCTAGAGCTGTGAGTCAGGCAGCAAATTAATACTTCATTGTCCTTAATAAATTATGAAGCTTCACCAAGGCCTGGACTCAAGTTCTAAAGGTACAAATCTTTCCTGACCCCTGTTATAACCACCCTGTGTTGCCATTATTTACTCAAAAGTTTATTTGAAAGTCACTGATGAAGTTAAGTCATGAATGCTGAATCATACTCAGTAAGCATTCAGTGAATGTGGAGAAACTTACTTGACCTGAATGTTTTTCTTGTAGGGAAGCGTGCACCGCTCAGGGCGTGTGGCCTCTGAGCTCTACCATGTGCATTCTGTGTGTCCTTGGCAATGGTGCTGCAGCCCCAAGACCCCGCTGTCTCATCCTTAAAATGGGAATAATTTCATCTTAGGTAAGGTAACTGTATCAAAAGAGATGATAGGTGTGAAAATTCCATAAATTGTCAACATCCTGTAATCGTGAGGGATAAAACACTGTGTAACTGGGGTCTTGATAAAACATAATTTTCTTTAGTGAAAGCGCTTAGAAATAACTGTACTGATCAATTTAGAGCAAATATGTTTCCAGAACATCCCTTTGTACAAGGGATGTGATAATGTACAACTATCATTCCAGTGGTGTCTGGATCTTCATGACCACTGAGTGTCATCTGTTCAGGTCTGCATCTCGTGGTGGTTCTTTGGTTCTTTTTTTTTTTTTTTTTAAGATTTTAAGTCATCTCTACACCCTATGTGGTTTTTCTTTTTTTAAAGATTTTATTTATTTATTTGACAGAGACAGCCAGTGAGAGAGGGAACACAAGCAGGGGGAGTGGGAGAGGAAGAAGCAGGCTCCTAGCGAGGAAATTCCTTTTCCCTGTGTTGGGGGGCGGTGCTGGCAAAAGAGTTTGATGGTAAATGTATATAAATTTACTTAGCTAATTACTTGGTACATATTTGGACGTTTAAGAGTTATGTGACCCAGTTTGTTTGATGGTACTACAGTATACTAAATATTTCAAAAGGCGTTTTCATTTTCTAGAAGAACATATACTGGAGTTTGATAAAGCATTAAAAGGATAAACTTTTTCTTTATAGTAATATTTTTATTATATTATGTTATTCACCATAGAGTACATCCCTGGTTTTTGATATAAAGTTTGGTGATTCATTAGTTGCGTATAACACCCAGTGCACCATGCAATACGTGCCCTCCTTACTACCCATCACCAGCCTATCCCATTCCGCCACGCCCCTCCCCTCTGAAGCCCTCAGTTTGTTTCTCAGAGTCCATAGTCTGTCATGCTTCATTCCCCCTTCTGATTCCCCCCCTTCTTCATCCCTTTCTTCCCTTACCGATCTTCCTAGTTCTTATGTTCCATAGATGAGAGAAATCATATGATAATTGTCTTTCTCTGCCTGACTTACTTCACTTAGTATTATCTCCTCCAGTGCCGTCCATGTTGCAGCAAATGTTGAGAACTACTTCTTTCTTATAGCTGAGTAATATTCCATTGTATATACGGACCACAACTTCTTAATCCAGTCATCTGTTGAAGGGCATCTCGGTTCCTTCCACGATTTAGCTATTGTGGACAATGCTGCTATGAACATTGGGATGCATATGGCCCTTCTCTTCACTACGTCTGTATCTTAGGGGTAAATACCCAGTATTGCAATGGCTGGTTCATAGGGTAGCTCAATTTTTAACTTTTTTTTTTTTTAAAGATTTTATTTATTTATTTGGCAGAGATAGAGACAGCCAGCAAGAGAGGGACCACAAGCAGGGGGAGTGGGAGAGGAAGAAGCAGGCTCATAGAGGAGGAGCCTGATGTTGGGGCTCGATCCCATAACGCCAGGATCACGCCCTGTGCCANTACGTCTGTATCTTTGGGGTAAACACCCAGTAGTGCAATGGCTGGGTCATAGGGTAGTTCAATTTTTAACTTTTTAAGGGACCTCCACACTGTTTTCCAGAGTGGCTGTACCAACTTGCATTCCCACCAACAATGTAGGAGGGATCCCCTTTCTCCACATCCTCTCCAACAATTGTTGTTTCTTGCCTTGTCTATCTTTGCCATTCTAACTGGCGTAAGGTGGATCTCAGTGTGGTTTTGATTTGAATTTCCCTGATGGCTAATGATTTTGAACATTTTTTCGTGTGTCTGTTAAACCATTTGTATGTCTTCATTGGAAAAGTGTCTGTTCATATCTCCTGCCCATTTTATGATTTCTTTATTTATATCTCACGTATTGAGTTTGGGAAGTTCTTTATAGATCTTGGATACCAGTCTTTTATCTGTAGCATCATTTGCAAATATATTCTCCCATTCCGTGGGCTGTCTCTTAGTTTTTTTGACTGTTTCCTTGGCTGTGCAGAAGCTCTTTATCCTGATAAAGTCCCATAAGTTCATTTTATCTTTTGTTTCTCTTGCCTTTGGAGATGTGTCATGAAAAAGGTTGCTGTGGCCTATGTCGTAGAGGTTGCTGCCTGNTGTCGTGAAAAAGGTTGCTCTGGCCGATGTCATAGAAGTTGTTGCCTATGTTCTCCTCTAGAATTTTGATGGATTCCTGTCTCACATTGAGGTCTTTCATCCATTTGGAGTTTATTTTTGTGTATGGTGTGAGAGAGTGGTCAAGTTTCATTCTTTTGCATGTAGCTGTCCAATTTTCCCAGCACCATATATTGAAGAGACTGTCTTTTTTCCCTGGGATGTTTTTTCCTGCTTTATCAAAGATTAGTTGCCCAAAGACCCCAGGGTCCATTTTNGATGTTTTTTCCTGCTTTATCAAAGATTAGTTGCCCAAAGAGCCGAGGGTCCATTTCTGGGTTCTCTATTCTGTTCCATTGGTCGATGTGTCTGTTTTTGTGCCAGTACCATGCTGTCTTTGTGATCACAGCTTTGTAGTACAGCTCGAAATCCGGCATTGTGATGCCCCCAGCATTGTTTTTCCTTTTCAACAGTTCCTTGGCGATTCCGGGCCTTTTCTGGTTCCATACAAATTTAAGGACTATTTTTCCACTTCTTTGAAAAATCTCATCTGTATTTTGATCAGGATAGCATTGAAAGTGTAAATTGCTCTGGGTAGCATGGACATTTTAACTCTGTTTCTTCTTCGGACCCATTGGTATGGAATATGTTTCCACCTTTTTGGCTTCTTTGATGTCTTTCNCCAATCCATGAGCATGGAATATTTTTCCATCTTTTTATGTCTTCCTCAATATCTTTCAAAAGTGATCTATAGTTTCTAGCATATAGGTCCTTTACGTCTCTGGTTAAGTTAATTCCAAGGTAACGCATGGTTTTTGGTGTTATTGTAAATGGGATGGATTCCCTAATTTCTCTTTCTTCAGTCTCGTTATTCGTGTATAGAAATGCAACTGATTTCTGAGCCTTGATTTTTGTATCCCGCCACATTACTGAATTGTTCTATAACTTCTTGTAGTTTGGGCGTGGATCCTTTGGGTTTTCCATATAGAGTATCATGTCATCTGCAAAGAGAGACAGTTTGACTTCTTCTTTGCCGATTTGGATACCTTTGATCCCTTTTTGTCTTCTGATTGCTGTTGCAAGGACTTCTAGTACTATGTTGAATAATAGTGGCGAGAGTGGGCATCCTTGTCATGTTCCTGATCTTAAGGGAAAGGCTTCCAGCTTTTCCCCATTGAGAATGATATCTGCTGTAGGCTTTTCATAGATGGTTTTTATGAGATTGAGGAATGTACCCTCTATCCCCACACTCTGAATGGTTTTAATCAGGTAAGGATGCTGTATTTTGTCAAATGCTTTTCTGCATCTATTGAGAGGATCAAATGATTTTTGGCTTCTTTCTTGTTGTTATGATCTATCACACTGATAGATTTTCAAATGTTGAACCACCCTTGCATCCCAGGGATGAATCCCACTTGGTCATGATGGATAATCCTTTTAATGTACTGTTGGATTCTATTAGCGAGGATATTGTTGGGAATTTTGGCGTCCATATTCATTAGGGAAATCGGTCTGTAGTTCTCCTTTTTGATGGGGTCTTTGCCTTGTTTGGGGATCAAGGTAATATTGGCCTCATAGAATGAGTTTGGTAGCTTTCCTTCTGTTTCTAGTTTTTGAAATAGCTTTAGGAGAATAGGTATTATTTCTTCTTTGAATGTTTGGTAGATTCCTAGGGAAATCCATCAGGCCCTGGCATTTTGTTTTTTTGAAGATTTTTAATCATTGTTTCAATCTCTTCATAATTAATTGGTCTGTTTAAAAAATAAATTTCTTCCTGTTTCAGTCTTGGTAGTTTATAGGTTTCCAGGAAGGCCTCCATCTCTTCCAGATTGCTTAATTTATTGGCAGAAAGCTGTTGATAAAAGTTTCTAATAATCCTTCCTATTTCTTTGGTGTCGGTTGTGACCTCTCCCTTTTCATTTATTATTTTATTAGTTTGGGTCTTTTCTCTATTCCTTTGGATAAATCTTGCCAGTGGTTTGTCAATTTTATTTATTCTTCCAAAGCACCAGCTTCTAGTTCTGTTGATCTGCTCTACTGTGCTCCTGGTTTCTAATTCATTGATCTCTGCTTTAATCTTGATCAACTGCTTTCTCGTGCATGGATTAGGCCTGTCCCTCTCTTGCTGTTCCAGCTTCTTGAGGTGAGAATATAAAAACTGCATTTTAGATTTTTCTGTTCTTTTGAGTGAGGC
>NW_023254295.1:0-225 GCF_002007445.2 Ailuropoda melanoleuca | reverse complement strand
AGTCTTTTGGTATCGGTTGAGACCTGTTTTGTGACCCAGAACATGGTCTATTCTTGAGAATGTTCCATGGGCATTAGAATAGAATGAGTATTCTGTTCTTCTGGGGTGTAGTATTCTATATATATCTATGAGGTCCATCTCGTCTAGTATGGTCTTCAAAGCTCTTGTTTCTTTGTTGATTTTCTGCTTAGGTGATCTATCTATTGCTGATAGTGGAGTGTTGAG
>NW_023254294.1:0-5675 GCF_002007445.2 Ailuropoda melanoleuca | reverse complement strand
GGGGCGGGGGGGGGGAAGTGGTATGAGTAGGAAAGGAAAGGCCTAAAAAGGCAGACCTGGTTTGAGCTGACGGGGCGGTCCTCAGAGTTTCCCAGGCAGAAGGCCAAGCATCTGAGTCACACAAGCAGAGGCTTCCTTGAACCCGGGTGGTGGGGCAGGCCGAGTCTCTGGACGGCACGCAGGGCTGTGGGGACCAGGCTGCCAGAGACAACGGCGCTCTGCGTGGTGGCCTTCAGCACCCCCTTGGCCTTTCAAGTCGTGCTGGATTAGAAGGAGCAAGACTGAGACTANAGACTGAAGGGGAGCAGGGCCAGGCCCACAGCTCACAAGGACCCAGCACCGTCTGGGGCCGGGAGAAGGGAGGAGCTGGAAGGGAGGAGAAGAGCAGTGGGCCCTGGGCTGTGCTTGCCTGAGGGAACCACGGGCTGACGGGATGGAATGTGCGGAGGACTCCGGCAGAAGGAGCTCCAAGGAGCTCGCCTAGAGCTCCCGCCCCACCTCACAGCAGCACAGCTTGGCCCTCAGGGGAGGGAAGAAGGGGGTCCAGGCTCACACACCGGGGCTCCTTGCATGCACCCTGAACTCCAAGCGGCCAGGACATAATGTCACCCCATCAGGGCACGAGGGACCACAGATGGCGGGCCTGAGGCCTCCGNTGCATGCACCCTGAACTCCAAGCGGCCAGGACATAATGTCACCCCATCAGGGCACGAGGGACCACAGATGGCAGGCCTGAGGCCTCCCGCTTCCAGCTCATCGGCGAGCTGGCATCAAGCAGGGGTGTGAAGGAGAGGCCTCTGCCTGTGCAGAAAGGTTTGTGAAGGTGCCGGGAGCACTGGCCGGCAACTCCCCTCTCGTTCTCCCAGGAAGGGCTCGGCTCGCTCGGCTACTCCAACTCCATCAGAGGCCGAATCCAGGGCCACCCCGGCCGAGTCTTCGTGCGGCATAGGGTGCCTCAGCTCAAGTTCACCTGCAGGGTGGATGGCCCGTCTGCAGCTGAAATCATTCCCGAGGCTGATGTCCCCAGGGAGAGCGTTGGCTATGATGTGTCCATATCCTTCCTTGAGCTGCCCACGTCCCAGCATGTGAGGAACATGGGGCCATACTACGCCAGGCAGAAGAAAGCGGTCTTCCTCCAGGCCACGCTCCATAGCCCCAACCTCAGCCTGAGGCTCTTTGTGGATACCTGTGTGGCTTCTCCAGATCCCCATGATTTTACGACTGTCAAGTATGACTTGATCCGGCAAGGGTAAGGAAAATGGAAAGCCCTCTAGGACTGGCTGTTATAGTCACATGGCATTCCTTTGGGGGACCTGTGGCTTCTGAGCTGGGCAGAGCCCTTGCCGTCCGGAACCCTGCTGTCCTATCTCACCCTTTCTTACACGTGCCTCCCTTCCCTTTGTGTTTTATGACTTTATTACACTTCCCATTCGTGGTGCAGGCTCTCAGGGCATCTGGCCTACCTTCTCAGCCTAAACGCTTAGGGTGGTGAGATTTATTCTGGCTCCTTTGGTTAAACAAAGGATTCACTGAATGAGAACTCTGGGATGTTGCTTGCCTTTGTAGCTTCCTTGCCCCCTCACAGGAGCAAAACCCTGAATATGGATGGGCAATTGGCAACCAATGCAAAGGACAAAAAAACCATCCCCTACTGATGGCAGCTTTAAAGTGGTGAGAGCCACGTGAGAAGCATCATCGTGGTACCTGTTTCCGAAAACCAGGGGAGGGGCAAGACACAGCACGGTGCGGACGTGGTGTGAGCCATAGCATGGGAGGGGCACACAGGAGGCATTAAACTGAACGAGACAGCTCTTCCCCTTCAATTCTTCTTACAAATAGATCAAGGAGGGAGGCAGAGCTTGGGGCCAGAATCTAACAACCAACACTTTATTCTTCTGCTGGCTTTAGGTTTAAATTGCTCCTTTTTTCTCTCATGTCCTTGGGTGGAGCCTTACATAGATTATTGATTTTAGATCTTTCTTCTTTTCCAATTCATGCATTTTATTGATTTGATTTTGGTCAATTGTGTATTCATTTTCACTCAGTTTGAAATATTTTTTAAATTTCTCTTGGGACTTTTTCTTTTGGCTCTGGGTCGCTTTGAAGTGTGTTGTTCCATTTCCGAATAAGAATTTTCCAGCAACCTTTCTGTTACTGAGTTCCAGCTCAATTCCATTGTGATCAGAGGATGTGTTTGGTGTGATTTCTTTTCTGTAAATTTGCTAAGGTGTGGTTTATGGTCCAGAATGTGTCTGCCTTGGTGAATGTTCCACATGAGCTGGAGAAGGGTTGTATTCTGTTGTTGTTGGATGGAGTGTTCTATAGATGTCCGTTAGCCTAGTTGATCAGTGGTGCTTTTCAGATCATCAGTATCCTTCCCGATTTTCTGCTGGATCTGTCAATTACAGACAGAGGGGTGCTGGAGTCTCCAGCCATCACAGTGGGCTTGTAGATTTCTCTTTGCAGTTCCGTTACTTTGTGTCTCACTCATTTCGACACTCTGTTGTTGCACGTATATACATTAAGGATTGTCTTTTTGGAGGACTGATCCCTTTATTATTATGCAATACCCCTCTTGATTTCTGATAACTGTCCTGGCTCTGAACTCNTGTTACTGAGTTCCAGCTCAATTCCATTGTGATCAGAGGATGTGTTTGGTGTGATTTCTTTTCTGTAAATTTGCTAAGGTGTGGTTTATGGTCCAGAATGTGTCTGCCTTGGTGAATGTTCCACATGAGCTGGAGAAGGGTTGTATTCTGTTGTTGTTGGATGGAGTGTTCTATAGATGTCCGTTAGCCTAGTTGATCAGTGGTGCTTTTCAGATCATCAGTATCCTTCCCGATTTTCTGCTGGATCTGTCAATTACAGACAGAGGGGTGCTGGAGTCTCCAGCCATCACAGTGGGCTTGTAGATTTCTCTTTGCAGTTCCGTTACTTTGTGTCTCACTCATTTCGACACTCTGTTGTTGCACGTATATACATTAAGGATTGTCTTTTTGGAGGACTGATCCCTTTATTATTATGCAATACCCCTCTTGATTCCTGATAATTGTCCTGGCTCTGAACTGTGTTTTGTCTCAAATTAATATAGCTACTCCAGCTTTCCTTTGATTAGTATTAGCATGGTCAGTCTTTCTCCATCCCTTTTCTAGGTCTTTATATCTAAAGCGGGTGTCTTACAGACAACAGTAGTTGAAGCTTAGGTTTTCTTGTTGTTTCCATTTTATCTACTCCGGCAGTCTGTAACTTTAAACTGGCGTATTTAGAACACCCACATTTAAAGTGATTATTGAGGGGCATGGGGTGGCTCAGTGTGTTAAACATCCAACTCTTGATTCAGCTCAGGTCATGATCTCAGGGTCATAAGACTGAGCCTCATGTTGGGCTCCACACTGACCATGGAGCCTGCTTAAGATTCTCTCTCTCTCTCCCCCTCTCCCCCCAGCTCGCACTGTCATTCTCTCTCCCCCTCTTTCTCAAATAAATAAATATTTTTTAAAGCGATTATGGATACAGTTGGATGAAAATCTACCATCTTGGTAACTGTTTTCTATTTGTTGCATTTGTTCCTTGTTTCTACCCCCGCTCTCCTTTAGTCACCTTCTCTGGTTTTAATGGAGCATTTTATATTATTCCATTTTATCTCCTCTCTTGATGTGCCATTTATACTTCTTTCCTTAACTTTTACAATAATTGTGCTAGGGTTGACAAAACACATTTTTTAAATATTTTATTTATTTATTTGACACAGAGAGAGAGAGAGCACAAGTACGCAGAGCAGCAGGCAGAGGGAGAGGGAGAAGCAGGCTCCCCGATGAGCAGAGAGCCTAATGCAGGGCTTGATCCCACCTGAGCCAAAGGCAGAAACTTAACTGACTGAGCCACCCAGGCACCCCAACAAAACACATTTTAAAATAATCTAAGTTTCGCCTTCAAATANAGTTTCACCTTCAAATATTACAACCACTACCTTTAATCTCCTCTTTGGGCAAAATAGCTAGAATTTAATTACCTTGTTCATTTTTTATTATGTTTATTTTACTGTTACCTTCTATTTCTGCTCAAGAACAGTGGTTTTTCTACTCATGGTAGTGTTTTAAGTTTCTTTATAAAAGAGTGGGTAGTGGGAAGAACTCTGTTTGGAATTCATTGGTCTGGGTATTCGAGTCAGAGTGGATTCCCACTATACTTCAAGTGANCCACCATACTTCAAGTGAATCCTTGGGGCTGGGGGGTTTTTCTTCTCTCAGGTGCATCAGAGACGATACCTATGTCAACCTGCACTCCTACCAGAAGAACACGGCCCAATTCAAGTTCAACGCCTTCAACTTTCTCAGCAACTATGATGTAGTCTACCTGCAGTGCGAGGTCGCTGTGTGCACAGTGGGGGACCACTCATCCCGCTGCTCCCAGGGCTGTGTAGAGCGGAGTAAGAGGGATGCGGGTCCTGGGGGGTCCCTAGAAGAGCAGACTGAGCATTTCCAAGTGGTGGGGCCACTGGAAATCCACAGAGGGACCGGTCGGAGTAAGACCCTTGTGTGATTTCTCCACTTTCCACCCAAATCCGTTAATAGAAAGCAAAGCCTATTTCCCTGCAGCGAAGTAATAAGTTTGACAAATCAGAAGTTGTCCACAGAGCCACAGGTAAAAGAAACACTAAGGAGGTTCTCTCTGAGGTTTGTTGCTACATAAACCTTCTCTGATTATTAAACTTGTAAGGCACTCACTCTCTTTGTCGGCTGGAGATGTGTTTTCTAAGTCTTCACTACCGAGAACTCGATCATTGTCTTACACTGTACATATTCTGAAGTACAGAGTTCTCTCTATATACCAAATTGCCCATGTAAAGATTTTGTTTAATTGACTCTTCAACGTTCAGATGCTAGTAGATGGATCTTTTTGTTTCTGTCCCTTGGGTGGTATGAGAATTTCNGATCTTACTAAGAGTCTTGTGAAAAATAAACTAAGTGCTGGGAAGCCACTGCTCTTTTTTTTTTTAATCCTAATAACTGGTTAGTTATTTGTTTGTTTACTCATTGTCACTTACTCAAAACAAGCTCTTCTTGCCCATTTCAAAGGGAACACATCTTGCCTCGGCTTTGTTGGCTTTGGGTGACAGCTTTGGCATTGACGGCAAATGAGAGCTGGAGACACAGACATGAACCACTTGTGACTGTTTTCTGAGCTACCACACACTCAGTCTGTATCCCAGGTCCTCAAGGCTTTATAGGAAACCTGAGAAGTACACGGGAAACCTAAGGAACACAGAAAGGAAGGTTCACATATCCCACACCCTCATGGAAAAGGCGGGCAGCACCCACTTTATCCAAGTTCTCTGTATCTTAACAGAAAGAAACCTGTGCTAGGTTTGGTACCCTCAAAACTGTCTTTAGAGAAACTGTATTGGGGCACCTGGGTGGCTCAGTAGGTTAAGCACCCAACCCTTGATTTCTCCTCAGGTCATGATCTCAGGGTTATGTAAGTCCTCTGCACTGAGCATGGTGCCTACTTAAGATTCTCTCTCTTCCTCTTTAAGAAAGAGAGAAAGAGAAAGAGAAAGAAAGAGAGAGAAAGAAAGAGAGAGAAAGAAAGAAAGAGAAGAAGCCATCTTGGACATAGTCAGGTTTTGGGGGTTTTTTTGCTTGTCAAGAAATATTCAATAGCAACATTTAAAA
>NW_023254293.1:0-11364 GCF_002007445.2 Ailuropoda melanoleuca | reverse complement strand
TCCTGCATCCCCAAGCTCCTCCCTCAGCCACTCCCTCACCAGCCTTGTTATTTAGACAGTCTGCCCTTCAAATGCTTGGGTGTTGAAGAAACAAAGCCTCTTTTTTTTTTTTTAACAAATCNCTGTCCTTGCCACGCTCACTGCTGCTGCCTCTGCTTGAATCATGATCTCACTCTCTGAGCTCTGGCCAGCACCCCCTCACTATCCCTACTGCCACCCTTTTCACCATCCCACCACTTGATCCGCTGCTAGAGAGCCTTAGAAAAAGGAAAGTGACGCAGGTTTTGCCCTGCTTAAAACCCTCTGCTAGTTCGCCGATACCTGGGGAATACTTTATGGGAAGTGCAAACTAGGCTTTAGCCCTTTGGAGTTTACACCCCACTTCCTCTTCCAGGCCCTGCTCACCGGTTACCAGGTACACAGAACTCCTCCTGCATCCCCAAGCTCCTCCCTCAGCCACTCCCTCACCAGCCTTGTTATTTAGACAGTCTGCCCTTCAAATGCTTGGGTGTTGAAGAAACAAAGCCTCTTGCAACTATGTCCCCACAGGCCCTGATATGTAAGTNATCATATGATAATTGTCTTTCTCTGCTTGACTTATTTCACTTAGCATTATCTCCTCCAGTGCCGTCCATGAGAAACAAAGCCTCTTGCAACTATGTCCCCACAGGCCCTGATATGTAAGTCCATTGTATTAGTCAGGGTTCTCCAGAGACACAGAAATAGGGTGTCTATGTATGTGGGTGTGGGTGTGTGTACACAGAAAGAAAGAGAGATTTATTTTAAGGAATTGGCTCAAGCATTTATGGAGGAGGCTGGCAAGTATGAAATCTACAGGACACACTAGCAGGTTGGAGATCCAGAAGAGCCGATGTTGCAACTTGAGTATGCAGGCAGAAGGGAGGCAGATTCCTTCTTCCCTGGGGATCTCAACTGATTAGATAAGGCCTATTCTCATTATGGAAGGTAACTGCTTTATTCAAAGTTTATTGATTTAAGTGTTGATCTGTTCTAAAACACACCTTCACAATGACGTCTAGACTATGTTTGACCAAATAGCTGGGAGCTGTGGCCTGGCCAATTTGACATATGAAACTAACAAACACATCCATGGTAGCTAGAGTAACCAGATAATTTGTCCTTCTAATTGAAGCTATTAATAACTTCTGGAACAATAGGCATAATCTAGGACTGTCTCTGGCAGACCAGGATGCAAGGTCATCCCCGTTACAGTATGCTTTGATATCTCCACAGGAGTTTCTCTGCATCTCTGCATCCCCAGAAGAAGTTGATCCCCTGCATGTTGTTGTGTTTGATAAATGTTGACCACCTCTCTTGGCCCATCCTGGTTTTCGTTTATCTCTGTGGTCGGTCCTCACCATGAAGTCCATTCAGGTACACTCTCCCCATCCATCTGAGATCTCCCAGGCCCATATAGCAAAGAATAGATTCTGCTAAGACGCATGTGAAATCCCTCCAATGGAATATTATTTAAAAACAAGGAGAGAAGACATAATTATCCCAACCTAAGTATACTCAGGTCATGTGCTCGGGTTCGAGGACAGCTGCCATTGGGCTGATGGCCTCTATACTGTGGTCCCTGCTTTGCTGGTCTGAGTATTGTACTGAGTCAGACCTTTAAAGTGGGGTCCCTATGTCTTGTTTTGGTGTTACTGCTAGGCTTGCCCAGTCCTTAGAATGTTCCAGCTGCTCTTTCCCTAGTTTCCAGTTTCTTTGTAAGGGGATTCCCCACAACTACGAATATTTGAAGAATCCAACTTAAAAATGGGCAAAAAACTTAGACATCTCACCAAAGGAGGTAGATAGGAAATAAGCATATGAAAAGATGCGCCACATCATATGTCATCAGGGAATTGTGAATTAAAACAAGATACTACTACACACCTTTTGGAATGGCCCAAATGCAAAACGCTGGTGTATCTTGGTATAAGGAGCTAGTAACCACTGATATTTCAATTTAAAAGAATTGAAAATTCATGCTCACACAAAAACCTGCACACAGATGTTCATAGCAATTTTATTCATAATTACCAAAACAAACACAGTCCTTCAATGGGTGAATGTGTAAATAAACTATGGAATATCCAGGCAACAGAACAGTATTCAGTGCTAGAAAGAAATGCGCTATCAGATCTTAAAAAGACATTGAGAAACCTTACATGCTTATCACTGTATAATTACAACTATACAGCATTCTGGAAAAGGCAAAACTATGAAGATAATGAAATGATCAGTGTTGCCAAGGGTGAGGGGGAAGCAGAGGTGAAGAGCGGGAGCATAGATTTTGAGGGCAGTGCAACTATTATGTATGAAACTTTAGTGGTGGATATGTGTTATTATATGTTTGTTAAACCATAGGATGTGATCAACCTTGTTGTAAGCAACGGACTTTGGGTGATAGGATGTCTCGATGTATATTCATCGATTATAACAAAAATACTGCTCTAGTGTGGAGTGCTGATAGTGGAGAAGACTGTGCATGTGTGGGAACGGTGACTATGTGGGAACTCTAATTTCCACTCCACTTGGCTGTGATCCTAAAAGCAGTCTAAAAGTATAGCCTATAAAAATAGTAATACTTACTCTAATAAGGATATATATATATATATGTGAAAGGTGTTAAAAGTTTTTAAAAACATAGAACAAAAAAACACATTAAAAACATAAAAACATAAAAATATAAATAATAATAATTTAATAAATAAATAATAAATAATAAAATCAGACCCATAGGTGATCTAGGATTTAGACAAAGAAAAAAAATGTGATCANCATAGGTGATCTAGGATTTAGACAAAGAAAAAAAACGTGATCAGTGTTTAAGAATAGCTAGACTGGAGAAGGTAGTTAAAAAAAAAAAAAAAGAATGGAAAATGCTGCAAAAAAAGCCTAGAAGGCCTATACAGTAAGATTTTAAAAAATAAGTAAATAAAAGTTCGAATACACATAGAGCCACAGACAGAAAAGAGTGGTTGAAATTTTACCAAAACTGATGAATGACAATAGCTCATAGATTCAAAAACTTCTAAAACACCAAGCATAAGAAATTTATTAAAAACCACACCTAAGAACATCATAGTAACATTGCTAAAAAGCCAAACACAAACCAAAATCCTAAAAGCAGCCAGAAAAGAAGACATACTATGTTCAAAGAAAAACAACAGGTAATGAGAAGTGACTTCAGCAGAAACTCTGGAAGCCAGAGGAGGACAAAGGAGTGATATTTTTAAGGTGTTGAGAGAAAATAAGAACCAACCTAGAATTCTGTAGCCAGTGAAAACATCCCCTAAAAAGAAAAACAAAATAATGATGAATTTCTAGGCTTCTCCCAAAAAAAGAGGGTTGATAGTTGTCATCAACAGACCAACATGTAAAGAAATCCTTAAGATAATTCTTGAGGTAGAAAAAAAATTTTCAGAAAGAAGAGACAGAGCAAAGATAAATATATTGATAAACCCAAGTGATTCCTGACTGTATATGGCAATGATTACATCTTGTCTTGCTGAAAAAAAATATGGAGAAATAAAATAATAAAATATGGGAAATAAAGTGATAAATGAATTTAAAGTGTGTTTAAGGTCCTGCCCTTGTCTTGAGCATAGTAAAAATACTATTTCTATTTTTAGGGTATAATTAACAGAGATTTGATATTGAATAACAAAGCTTATTTTAACTACAAAGAAGGCAAAAAAGGGATATAATTAACCTAGACACAAATAGAAAAAGTAGTAAGGTTATAGATCTAACCCAAATGCATCATTGATTACATTGAATGTGAATGGACTAATCACTTCAATAAAGGATCTAAGAAACTATAATAAATTGAACATGCACACACACACTTACACTGAACTTCTATCTGCTTACAAATGCCAGACCCGAAGTACAAGAACACAAAGAAGTTGAAAGTAAGGAAAGGAAAGGTGTCGATTTTCCTCAAGTTTGTTTTTGGATTCAAGGCAGTCTCAGTTAAAAGCTCAAGACGATTTCTGTGGAAATGGGATGTTGATTCGAAAATTCATGTGTGAATGCATAGGACGTGCTTACACTACCAGGTATCAAGACTGACTGCAAAGCCACAGTAACTAAGATGGACTGGTATCACTACCAAATGGACATTCGGGCCAACAGAGCAGAATATGAAAAGGGGTCAACCCATTTGATTTAAGATAAATGTGATGGCAAAGGGACTTTTTTTTTTTCTCCTATGGATGGTGCTGGAATAATCAAAGATCTGCATTTTTGAAAATGTTTTTAACCTCTATTTCACATCATATTCAAAGATCAGCTCCAGGAGGGGTATAGATGTAAATGGAAAAGGCAAAACAAGGGGCAACCAAGAAAAGCAAAGAACACAGAGAATACCTCCCTGGCCTGCGTTAGGCAAAAGCTTTCATTGAGGATAAAGGAAAAATTGATTCGTGAATCTACATTTCAATGAAGAATTTCTGTTCAGAAGATCCCAGAAAGGGAGTGAGAAGGCAAAGCCAAGGTGTGGAAGAGACACATTTCACGAAGGCATCCATAAGGGCTCAATCTCATTACTCATCAGGAAACGCGAGTTAAAGCCACAAGTAGGTATACTGCATTCCTGCTAGAAGAGCTGAGATTAAAATATCTGACAGCACTGGTAACAGCAAGGATGTGGGACAATCGCAACTCTCAAACATCATAAAGTACGTAAATCACTACCCCGTTTCTGAAAACTTCTTAGCAGAGTCTACCTAAGGTCTCACAGATGCATACCCACGGCCCAGCACTCCAACGGAAAGGCATACATCAATTCACCCCAAATCATGTACAAAAAACGTTCATAGGAACACAATTTGTAATAATTCAAACTGAAAACAAAGCAAAAGTCTGTTACCAGTGTAATATATACATTGTGATGTTCATACAGTGAAATCCTCAACAGCAGTGAAAGTGAACCTCACTCAGAAACGTAGATGTCTCTAAAGCCAATGTCGAATGAAAAAAAGCCAGACCAAAAATGATAATTGATTCTAAGTACCCGTATTTCAAATGTATATGAAATTAATCAGTGGTTATAGAACAGGTGGTCATGGTTACCTTTGGGGCTCTGGAGGTTTCGGTCAGGAAGGTGATAATGTTCTCATTCTTATTTTGGTTGGTGGGTACACAGAAGCACTCTCACCTCATTGAAATGAATCTACCTATAAGTGATGATTTGTGCATTTTTCTACGTGTGTTTTATGATTTTGTAAAGAAAGTATATTTGAAAATTGTGGCCTCATCGTCAGGCCCTCTGCAACCTTGTTTCCTACACTAATCGTGGTTGTCATCGATTGAACACTTGGGCTGAGCCAGCCACTGATGCTGGCACGAGGGGCTTTATTCCAAGTTTTCTTATTTCATCCTTTGAGATAGGACTGCGGCCCGCATTGTATAGATTTCAAAGATGTGGAAGCTGATGTTCAGAGGGGTTAAGTGACTTACTCATGGTCATATAGCTAGAAAGTAGTAGAGCCTGACTTCAAAAGCACACCTTTCTGAGTCCAACACACTACATTTTACTCTTTGGGGATCCATTCNCAAAGATGTGGAAGCTGATGTTCAGAGGGGTTAAGTGACTTACTCATGGTCATATAGCTAGAAAGTAGTAGATCCTGACTTCAAAAGCACACCTTTCTGAGTCCAACACACTACCTTTTTACTCTTTGGGGATCCATTTNAAAGTCTGTTACCAGTGTAATATATACATTGTGATGTTCATACAGTGAAATCCTCAACAGCAGTGAAAGTGAACCTCACTCAGAAACATAGATGTCTCTAAAGCCAATGTCGAATGAAAAAAAGCCAGACCAAAAATGACAATTGATTCTAAGTACCCGTATTTCAAATGTATATGAAATTAATCAGTGGTTATAGAACGGGTGGTCATG
The DNA here is from genome assembly GCF_002007445.2 of Ailuropoda melanoleuca. Taxonomy (NCBI): domain Eukaryota; kingdom Metazoa; phylum Chordata; class Mammalia; order Carnivora; family Ursidae; genus Ailuropoda; species Ailuropoda melanoleuca. The sequence goes on along the minus strand of NW_023254293.1, from coordinate 5,440 downwards.
GTTACCTTTGGGGCTCTGGAGGTTTCGGTCAGGAAGGTGATAATGTTCTCATTCTTATTTTGGTTGGTGGGTACACAGAAGCACTCTCACCTCATTGAAATGAATCTACCTATAAGTGATGATTTGTGCATTTTTCTACGTGTGTTTTATGATTTTGTAAAGAAAGTATATTTGAAAATTGTGGCCTCATCGTCAGGCCCTCTGCAACCTTGTTTCCTACACTAATCGTGGTTGTCATCGATTGAACACTTGGGCTGAGCCAGCCACTGATGCTGGCACGAGGGGCTTTATTCCAAGTTTTCTTATTTCATCCTTTGAGATAGGACTGCGGCCCGCATTGTATAGATTTCAAAGATGTGGAAGCTGATGTTCAGAGGGGTTAAGTGACTTACTCATGGTCATATAGCTAGAAAGTAGTAGATCCTGACTTCAAAAGCACACCTTTCTGAGTCCAACACACTACCTTTTTACTCTTTGGGGATCCATTTAGAAGACTGCCCAACAACCAAGTTAGTTGTACAGGATGCAGTCACTCTGCCTCCGCTGTGAAAAGGCAGATGAGTGCTTTCTCTACATGCCTCCTGCTCCGCTCTGCCTACCTTGCCCCACAAGCTCACTGCCCTGGGCGGCTGAGCCCCAGATCTGGGGAAGTGACCCTCTGTCTGATGGTGTCTCACACCTACATCTCCTGAACACACGGGCCAATCCAGGGTAGAGAGAGCACAGGTTTTATTTAGACTGACGGATGAATTGGAGCAAACCACTTAATTATTCTGAGTCTCATTTTCCTCATTTGTCAGAAAGAGATTTCTTAATTTTCCAATGTAAGAAATGAATTCATTCCCGAGGGACATGATAGGCATATAACCCATGTGAATCCCTTTGCTTTCCTCTCTGGACCCTGCTGTATTAAGCAAATACCTTTTATCTCTCCATCTTTGCCACACCTCCAATACCCATTCCCTATCCATCTCCACGCTGCTCTGTGCCCCAGGTTGGTCAGTGCAAGCTGCCTTAATGGGTTCCCTGTCCTCTGCTCTTGTGATTGGCAGGAGATTGGAGGGAGGGCGGCATAGAGTTCAGAGGCTGGGCTCCTCCAGCACGCTCCTTATGGGATCACCATTGATGGCTTTCCCTGGAAAGGGACAGGCAGTCCTTTCCAACCTTCTCTCTGGCAGTGAGAAGACACGCCCCCTTCTACCATCCTTTCCGGCTCCGAGGGCACAAGCGATGCTGCTGTTTCTGTGCCCAGGCGTCTCCACTATCCCGAAGCCTTCCATGACCTGTGGCAAATGTACATCTTTCTGAATAGTCCCTCTCCCCCGATCCCTCCGTCTCACTGTGCCCTCTCTCACTGGGCCGGCAGGATCCATGTTGATCGAGCCACCTGCTCTGTCATTTACCTCCCAAGTGTGAGAAGCATCCTCTCCACGACATAACTTAGCTTGTCCAGACCACAAGGTGCTGACCGAGGACAACATGGCTACTGTGAGCTTCAGACCGAAGAAAGTGGCAGAAGCTAAAAAGAGGCACAGAGTAGAAGTAAAATTATCTCAGCACATGTACTTTTGGTCGCTCCAAATTTCTGCATTTGTTTTTCCCCACAAAATGTGGGGAAGTTGGGTCTTCCCTCGGAAGCAAAAGGCTGTCATGTCTGGAAGCCCCTGAAGGCCCGAAGCTTGATGGAATATATCTGAGGCTTCATCAGTGCCTAGACCCACTTTGGGGCTTCTCTCGCCCCAGAACCTGCTTCTGCTCCTCTGCGTCTCATCATGAGCACAAGCCGGAAGTCAGGTGCAGGGAGGGCACGGGCTGAACAGCTCGTGACCAAAGCATGAATCTCCAGGATGCCAGGCTGGTTTTCAGTTGGTTTCTGGGAACACTCAGAATTATTACCTGAGTGGGTCTCAGGAACAGAGGGGAGGCCTGCAGACACCGTCAGGTCCCTGGGGACAGGACTGGGGGCATTCAGCAAGCATCACAGCGCTAAGGGTGGAAGGGCAAATGCTGTTTCTCACTGCCCCGGCAGGTAATGCCACCTCCTGCCCCAGCTGGAAGGACGTGGACACTTCGGAGGCTGTGGTTGGCTAACGGAGCCTTGAAGTTATGGCGGAGAAGTGCGATGCTGTAGGTATGCTGACCGTCCTAGGAGCTGCCGTGCGTGAGGGGATATTTGTGTAGGCACCTTCCCTGCATCATCACCGATCCTCACCACAGCTCAGGACTCCGGACTCACGATGAGTGAGGGGACACAGTGGCGGCCTGGAGGTGATAGCAGTGGGACTGGGGATACCCGTCTGGTAAGTGACAAAAATCAGATTTTAGGGATGCCTGGGTGGCTCAGTCGGTTAAGAATCTGCCTTTGGCTCAGGTCATGATCTTGGGGTCCTGGAATCGAGCCCCGTATTGGGCTCCCTGCTCAGCGGGGAGTCTGCTTCTCCCTCTCCCTCTCCCCTACCCCATTCATCTCNAGGGGAGGCCTGCAGACACCGTCAGGTCCCTGGGGACAGGACTGGGGGCATTCAGCAAGCATCACAGCGCTAAGGGTGGAAGGGCAAATGCTGTTTCTCGCTGCCCCGGCAGGTAATGCCACCTCCTGCCCCAGCTGGAAGGACGTGGACACTTCGGAGGCCGTGGTTGGCTAACGGAGCCTTGAAGTTATGGCGGAGAAGTGCGATGCTGTAGGTATGCCGACCGTCCTAGGAGCTGCCGTGTNCTGCCGTGCGTGAGGGGATATTTGTGTAGGCACCTTCCCTGCATCATCACCGATCCTCACCACAGCTCAGGACTCCGGACTCACGATGAGTGAGGGGACACAGTGGCGGCCTGGAGGTGATAGCAGTGGGACTGGGGATACCCGTCTGGTAAGTGACAAAAATCAGATTTTAGGGATGCCTGGGTGGCTCAGTCGGTTAAGAATCTGCCTTTGGCTCAGGTCATGATCTTGGGGTCCTGGAATCGAGCCCCGTATTGGGCTCCCTGCTCAGCGGGGAGTCTGCTTCTCCCTCTCCCTCTCCCCTACCCCATTCATCTCTCTCTCTCTCTCTCTCTCCAATAAATAAAACAAAATCTTTAAAAAAACAGATTTTAAGCCAGATCTGCCTCCTCCCCAGTTTGCACCTGTTGTATAAACATGAGACCACACATTTGGCTCTACCTTAATGCAGAAGAAAGTAATTTGACCTCCACGNCCCTGGGGACAGGACTGGGGGCATTCAGCAAGCATCACAGCGCTAAGGGTGGAAGGGCAAATGCTGTTTCTCACTGCCCCGGCAGGTAATGCCACCTCCTGCCCCAGCTGGAAGGACGTGGACACTTCGGAGGCTGTGGTTGGCTAACGGAGCCTTGAAGTTATGGCGGAGAAGTGCGATGCTGTAGGTATGCTGACCGTCCTAGGAGCTGCCGTGCGTGAGGGGATATTTGTGTAGGCACCTTCCCTGCATCATCACCGATCCTCACCACAGCTCAGGACTCCGGACTCACGATGAGTGAGGGGACACAGTGGCGGCCTGGAGGTGATAGCAGTGGGACTGGGGATACCCGTCTGGTAAGTGACAAAAATCAGATTTTAGGGATGCCTGGGTGGCTCAGTCGGTTAAGCATCTGCCTTTGGCTCAGGTCATGATCTTGGGGTCCTGGAATCGAGCCCCGTATTGGGCTCCCTGCTCAGCGGGGAGTCTGCTTCTCCCTCTCCCTCTCCCCTACCCCATTCATCTCTCTCTCTCTCTCTCTCTCCAATAAATAAAACAAAATCTTTAAAAAAACAGATTTTAAGCCAGATCTGCCTCCTCCCCAGTTTGCACCTGTTGTATAAACATGAGACCACACATTTGGCTCTACCTTAATGCAGAAGAAAGTAATTTGACCTCCACGAAGCAAAGGTAAGTAAGTATGGCCTTGCTTGTCAGGAGCCAGTGCTGGCCTCTGGGATCTGTGTATGTTTCGCAAGGGGCTCAGGTGTTGGAAGAGGGGAGCTTATGAACTGGGAAAACTTCCCTCTCTGGGTCACAGAGAACACTTGCTCATCACTTCAGATCCGAGATCACACAGCTAGAAAATCCAGAACCAAAATGTAAACTGAGCTTCACTTATTTTATTGACTCTCAGCATTTGTCTAGCTTGGGGTCTAGGAGACAGCAATCCCTTCTTCCTGAGCCTGCCACCCCAGGAGCCAGACCCAGGAGAACAAAGCAAGTGCAGACGTACATTGGCACCATGTGGATGCTTGTGATGTGAAGTGCTGATAATGGGTCACGACGAGCAGCTCAGACTCTGAGCAGACTCCCTCGACATTCTCTCCCTTCTTCACCACGTAAGCATGTCATTACGCTGCTCTGAGTCTCGTCGTCCTCATTAGCTACCATGGACAATAATATAGGAACAAATGACATGCTACAGGGAAAANTGTCATTACGCTGCTCTGAGTCTCGTCGTCCTCATTAGCTACCATGGACAATAATATAGGAACAAATGACATACTACAGGGAAAACTNATAATATAGGAACAAATGACATGCTACAGGGAAAACTGGCACACGGTAAACACTCGACCCCTTCTGGCTTTCGTTATCATTACTAGTTACGAGATTCTCAAACCAAACAGATAGAGATCACTGTCATCAATATACGATCTACGCAGTGAAATTCAAAAAAGTAAAAAAACAACGTGCTCAAGATATCCCAGCCAATACATGCCAGAAGTAGGATTCCAGCCCAGACTTAGCCAGTTTAAATATCCTTGGCCTTGTGGGGCTGCCTTCCTGCCTTTAGGGCAAAAGCATCCCTGGGTTTTCCCTGCATTTTGCAGCTTCCCTGTGTCCTGCCATTGGGACTTTCCTGCTTCAGGGGTAAAACCTGGTGGGGGGGGGGGCTCTCTTTCAATGCATTTTGCACACTCCCTCCTCTGGCTATTGTTCTGTAATTAGTCCCTCCCTCCCTCAGATAAGCATTGAACCGGGATTACACCTAAACACTGACCTTGACAGAATGGGACATAGGAGCCTGACTCCCAGCTCTTCCGGGCACTGGCTTAGAGCTCTTAAAAGAGAATTTTAAGACTATATTGGAAGACATGGGATTTTCTTCCTATATAGTCCTATATGGGAGTATAGTGGAAGACGTCCCTGTTCCTGGAAAAAATACATACACATACTCAGCAATACAGCAAGCAATTTTAAAGATTTTATTTATTTATTTTGGGGTGAGGGGGAGAGAGAGCACGCGTGCGAATGCATGCCTGAGAGCAGGCGGAGGGATGGGGTGTGGGGGAGAACATCTCAAGCAGATTCCCCGCTGAGCCCGGAGCCCGACGCGGGGCTCCATCTCATGACCCTGACATCATGACCTAAGCAGAAACCAAGAGTCCGACACTTCACTGACTGAATCCCCCAGGCCCCCCCTTGGCAAGCAATTTTAGAAGGTTCTCAAACACCTCTGAGAT
>NW_023254292.1:0-11540 GCF_002007445.2 Ailuropoda melanoleuca | reverse complement strand
TAAAAAATGTCATTCGTCCTTCCCGTCTGATTGCATTGCCCCCACTCTCGGGAGTGGCGCTGGTGGCGGGCTTGTCAGTGACAGAAGGGAACCTGCTAGTACGTCACAGTTACCTGCAATGTTTACTGCGGATTTCCGACAAACACCCTTCACGAGGAAGGAGCCGAAACCAGCCCTGGCTGATGCAGCGGAAAAGGAAAGTGTGGAAGGAAAATCGGAGAGCGCGCAGAATTGCTGGAAAGGCCCGCGTCCCAGCCTTGAAAACAGGCGGCAGCTGAGGGCAGCGACAGGCGGGACAGCACACGTGGTTCAGAGGGGAAGCCTGGCCTGAAGCTTGGCACCACACAGAAACCCCTGTGTCACTGCCCAGCCTGGTNCCGCCCGGCCTGGTGGCAGGCTGGGACCCTGCATTTCTGTAGATGAAGGACTAGGAATTCGGGCTCTGAGGGGGCTCCCCATGTGGGGCAGCCGACGATAGTTAATAAAGGTCTTGGACCCACCGGCTCCCCCTCCCGCTGTCCGAAGCTTGTTTTGGGGGGATTGTGTGCGTTTTCTGTCATGTACGCTTTACTGAATTATTCTTGCTTCTAAAACGATGATTTTTCTTGCTCTTTGATCTGTCAGGTATTCCTGAAGATGATCAAATGTTTTTCTTCTTTAGCTTTCAGTAAGTATGTCATTAGACTGTCCTTGCATTCCCAGGAGAGACCCTACTTGGTTGTGAGGCGGTCATCTCTAGAATTTAATTTGCTATCATTCCATTCAGGTTTTTTGCACGTGCGTTCCTCAGGGAAAATGGTCCAGTGTTTTTTCTTACTGTGGTATCACAATCCGAACTTGGTTTCAGGCTCCCACCAATGTCATAGGATGAACTGGTGACGTGCTTCCGTGTGACCCCAGCCTCGGAGCACGGGGACCACGCAGACAGCGAAGGTTCCCTAGAACTCTCCTGGATGCCGTCTGCGTCGGACGCCTCTGGGGGCGGTGGTCACCTGGAGCTGTCCACATCGGATGTCTCTGGGGCAGGAGGCTTTTGACTACCTTCCTGTTTTCCCGCCTCTCCAGAATTTCTACTGTAGGGCCCCGGGCGGGCAGCCCCAGCTCCGGCCACTTGGGCAGGAAGACGATCCAGCAGCCACAGGACCAGCTCTTTTCCTCCCCCTCAACTAACTGCCTAAGAAGAATTCCNCTCTATCTGCAGAGTCGGAGGGAGAGAGTGGTGACAGTCCCCATCCTCTCTTCCTAAATTCGGTTCTTAGGAGGAGACATTTGTGAGGCTAGCTCTTCGGGCCTAGCGACTCTGGTTAGATCTGGCCGAGTACTCTGGTTTCTGATCCACTTCCTCCCAGAGCTGGTCTTTGTTTTCCTTTGTGTCCTTGATGTAGTTTGTCCTGAAAAGGGATTCCCACAGGGCAGAAGGCAGGCGCAGGCCCTAGCTGCCGCTGCTGACCCAGCCCCACCGATGGGGAGTTCACGGCTCCCAACAGCCCGCCGGCTGTGGGGACAGGCTGCTGTGGGTTCCAGGCTGTTGCTAAGGGACGTCGTGGAAGTCAAAGCCACAGATGTGGTGGCCCAGCTGTTAGAGGGCTCGCCCCCTCCAGAAGACTCCTGTGTTGGGATACGTTGGTCACGGAATGGGTTAGGTTGACACGTGACCTCCCAACCTCAAGAAACTCTCCATGCAGTGAGGTGCGCGGTAAAACTGCACGTTGTCCCCAACCCCCAGGCACATCCGTCCTCGGTCTCAGTGTGGCCCAAGAGACCCAAGGCCTGAGTGGGAACACGGTGTGCGGTCTCCCCCTTCTGGAGGGTGCGCATACCTGGTGCACCTGCGTGGCCCATCGAGTAGGCTGGGGACCGCAGCCGCCTGCCCAGGCGGGGCCAGTTCACGGCTGTTTGTCGTGGGCGGTTCCCGCCCCCAGGAACGTGTGTCGTCTCCACCACCGCTGTTGGTTGGTGCTGCAGAGCCCTGTTCCAGGAGCGCCTGCCCGGCCTCCCAGACACGGCTCTGTGGCTGCAGGTCTCCCAGTTTCGCGGGAGACCAGAGACACCGGTTTCACCACAGGACCCTTACCACCCGGGGTTGAAGCCTTTGCTTTCTTAGGCGAATTTCAGGAGTAAACTCTGGATTATGGGGGCTGCGCCATCCCTGCCCAGTCTGGACACGTCTCCGTCTTCGGTTAAGCTGTTAAAAGGCTTTTGGTTTGAGTTCCTGTGAATAGATCCTACTTGTCAATGACCAGGCAATGGATCCTTGAAATTGGCTACATTTAAAAGCAAAACTTCCTTTTGAGAGAGCTCTCCNCTGGTTAGATCTGGCCGAGTACTCTGGTTTCTGATCCACTTCCTCCCAGAGCTGGTCTTTGTTTTCCTTTGTGTCCTTGACGTAGTTTGTCCTGAAAAGGGATTCCCACAGGGCAGAAGGCAGGCGCAGGCCCTAGCTGCCGCTGCTGACCCAGCCCCACCGATGGGGAGTTCACGGCTCCCAACAGCCCGCCGGCTGTGGGGACAGGCTGCTGTGGGTTCCAGGCTGTTGCTAAGGGACGTCGTGGAAGTCAAAGCCACAGATGTGGTGGCCCAGCTGTTAGAGGGCTCCCCCCCTCCAGAAGACTCCTGTGTTGGGATACGTTGGTCACGGAATGGGTTAGGTTGACAGGTGACCTCCCAACCTCAAGAAACTCTCCATGCAGTGAGGTGTGCGGTAAAACTGCACGTGGTCCCCAACCCCCAGGCACATCCGTCCTCGGTCTCAGTGTGGCCCGAGAGACCCAAGGCCTGAGTGGGAACACGGTGTGCGGTCTCCCCCTTCTGGAGGGTGCGCATACCTGGTGCACCTGCGTGGCCCATCGAGTAGGCTGGGGACCGCAGCCGCCTGCCCAGGCCGGGCCAGTTCTCGGCTGTTTGTCGTGGGCGGTTCCCGCCCCCAGGAACGTGTGTCGTCTCCACCACCGCTGTTGGTTGGTGCTGCAGAGCCCTGTTCCAGGAGCGCCTGCCCGGCCTCCCAGACATGGCTCTGTGGCTGCAGGTCTCCCAGTTTCGCGGGAGACCAGAGACACCGGTTTCACCACAGGACCCTTACCACCCGGGGTTGAAGCCTTTGCTTTCTTAGGCGAATTTCAGGAGTAAACTCTGGATTATGGGGGCTGCGCCATCCCTGCCCAGTCTGGACACGTCTCCGTCTTCGGTTAAGCTGTTAAAAGGCTTTTGGTTTGAGTTCCTGTGAATAGATCCTACTTGTCAATGACCAGGCAATGGATCCTTGAAATTGGCTACATTTAAAAGCAAAACTTCCTTTTGAGAGAGCTCTCCATGTGTGAGGATTGTATCATGCAGAAGTATGTCAGATCTTGGCCACTCATACAACCCTATAGCTAATAAAAATATAATGAAATATTTAAAAAAAATAAATCACATCCAGTGTAAACTCCTCTTCTTAAAATTCGGCCTCATCTGCTGTTTCGACTTCCCTTTCCCTACAAGACTCACAGAGAGCACTCAGGCCTACACTCCAGGTTCAGCTCGTGCGGGCGGCTCGAGCAAACGCTGGAAGCGGAGCTAATTAAACACAGGCAGGGGGACTGGTGGGGGCCCTGCCATCCGGGCTGCATGGCTCCACCAGCCACTCTGTCCCAGACCCCCCACCGCCAGACAGTTCCTGTCCCCCCAAAAGCAACCCAGCTTTGAAATTATAAATCCCCTTTACCTCTGCTTTGAAAATACTCTACCAGCCTTAGAGAGAAGTCAGACGAATGGCCAGTCACTCACGCCCTTCACAGACAAAGCAGGAGCACGACTTCCCCAGGCCCTCCGACCACGGATCTTCCAAAGGCCAGTTAGTCAGGAGCTGACAGAAGCCAGGGTTCAGTTTCGTACCCAGAAAGAAGGCTTCTGCGAAAATGCTTCATACACACTTTACAAAGATAGAATGTGGGGCACCTGGCTGCCTCAGTCGGTAAAGCCTGGGACTCTTGAGGTCAGGGTCCTGGGTTCAAGCCCCATATTGGGTGTAGAGATAACTTAAATAAAAGCTTAAAAAGCACACACATATAAAGATATATGTCTTTTGATTCTCATTTTAGCTAAAAATCCACCTGATAGAAAACAAACATTAGTTAAAAAGATGGTGCAATCTCTTGATATTCAGGCCGTAATCCAGTTCTTTGGGAATTAGAGACAACTGCCCTTGTCTTCCAAATCTCTACGAAGCCAGGAATGCAGCCCTGAAGTCAAGTCCAAGCCCACAGGCCTTTCCCGTCCCCGCACCTCACCTGCTCCTCTCAGAACATTTGTGGGTTGTATAAAAGACCAGGGTATGGGAACAAAATGGTCCTGTACTTAAGAAAAAGGATACATTTTAAATAGCAATTACTCTGAAACTTCTAGAGAAAAAACTGTCTTTACATCCTTTCTCATTCCCTTAAAATTATAGATGTTTAAAATATAAACACAGCTCAGAATCACCTGAGACTGAAGGAAAAGAAGGAGGAAGAGGTCTTTTTAAACAGCAATCGGCTGAAAGGGTGCAGACTTTGGCGCCCCTCGACCCCGCAGAGGAGCCTGTCTCCACGGAGGAAAGTGAGATGCTCCCCTGTGTCTGTAGGATGCAGATTTTCTACCCCTGCCCGCCCTTCCCGCCCCTCCCGCCCCTCCAGGACCGGAGAGCCTTTCTTTGAAATGCGAACTTGAAGGAAACATGTTCCTCCATGTTCCAAGGAAAATAGAGGAGGTATCGAAAATCGGGCCTACGCCGTGCTGCGCACGCGCACGAGCGGGCTTCGCTCTCTCGTCTAGGGGTGTCCGTGCGCATTGTAAACGTGAGATGCTCTCGGCCACCAGCGGGGACTGCAGGAGAGCGCCCCAAGAGCTCTAGTTAGGGGGTCTGATGGCAGGTGCAGGTGAAGAGGGGACACTCCAAAACGCAGACGAAAACTAAGGGGGGGGTGTCAAGTTCACGTGATCTGGGAACTAGTTGCTCCCAAAGCAAATTTAGGGATGTTGGTTCAATTAGAACAGACGTGGCGGGGCGCCTGGGGGGCTCAGGGGGTTAAGGGTCTGCCTGCGGCTCAGGTCATGATCTCAGGGTCCTGGGATTGAGCCCCACATCGGGCTCCCTGCTCAGGGGGGAGTCTGCTTCTCCTTCTCCCCATTAGTGCCCTGTCTCTCTCTCTCAAATAAACAAATAAGATCTTTAAAAGAACCCCAAACTTCTCAATATTAAAGGAGCTTTGCTAACAAGTATATAACCCTGCATATTTGTCTTCGGAATCTCTTATCGTCACCGTGGCTAAATCCGTTCTGAGTTTTGTAATGATCTGCAATCCAATTTAGACTCGTGCTATATATAGCTTCCTGAGTTGTTGCTGTTTTTAACAAGCTTCTCAAGATTTAAATTGTAAATGAAGTCTCTTTGACTCATTGGGCCTTTTTATTTGGTGTGTCCAGTTTCTCTGGAAGCCTGCACTGCGGGGTCATGACGTAACTATTGAGAGGTGAGCACAGTTCCTGCAGTTTTATATGTTCTAATACAAGGCCATCGCTGGGTATTTTGTTTATGAAAGGGTTGTGTGTCACAGAAATAATGTGATTTCCTCGCCAGCCACATTGCAAGCTCTCCTCAAATCTCTAACCGTGTCCTTCCTGAGTTTTTGTCATTTATAATTGTTCTTATTCCCTTGCAAAATGAGTTTCATCTTCAAGGCGAGTCATATAAAGGACTTAGGACAAATACAGGTATTTGATAGCTTTAAAATCTTAAAACTGGAATGGGTAATAATTTCCAGAACTAACTAACATCTACATTCAAACTGAACAAGAATTAGTAACCGGGGACTAAATGAACTAAAACGATGATTATAGTTTTGTGACTCTTGTTTGAAACGTTGCTGCTTCTCTAATGTGTACTCTCCCAAATTAAGGAAACTGCTCTTAAGATATCCATGACTTACAAAAACACGATTAAGTATTCATTTGTGAACAAATTGAAGCATTTAACTTTTCTCTCTACCTGAACCCTCCGAAATTCAAAAGGTCTCCGCAAGTATTCTTTTTTCCAGGCAATCCTAGTCATTTGCAGAAACTCAGTAAGAATCTGTTCTCCTTGGGACGTCTGGGTGGCTCAGTCAGTGAAGCGTCTGCCTTCAGCTCTGGTCATGATCCCAGGCTTCTGGGATCGAGTCCAGCATCCGGCTCCCTGCTTCTCCCTCTGCCTGCTGCTCCCCCTGCTTGTGCTCTCTCTCTCTCTCTGACAAATAAATAAAATCTTTAAAAAAAGAGAGAGAGAATCTGTTCTCCTTGTAACAGGACACCATTGGAAACAGTAGTCATTTTATCAAGGCTTTGGCTGGAATGTCACATTTGAGAGAGAGACTTGCATAGACTCAGATATGACCAAACAGCTTTAAGGAACTAAGGTTGACTTTATGAAACCTGGAGCCATAAAGCCCCTTGGAAATGTTGGCCTGATTCCTTGCTTACAGAGTTCCCAGCAGCCTCACCAGGTGAGTAAAGAATGTCACTTCCTGGCAGGTGCAGGAACCTCAGGCTACTTTGGGGACCTCGTGAAGAGGAATCCGTCCACATCTACAGGAATCGAAGGCACGTCTGATGGCAAGTGCTTGGCTTGGCTTCTGGCCTGGAGAGGCTCCTAAAAGTTCACCCTAGAGATTCCTTATAAAAGTTCCAGCAGAACAGATTCTGAAAGAGCTATATGATCCGTCACTATCCTTGCTTATAAATTATTAAGCCAAGTTTGTTAAAATTGGACTTGTTTTACAATGAATTAGTCCTGATTTGGCTATCTCCAATTAAAAATGACGGATAGTATAGAGAGAAAATGTTTCAATAACAACGTATCTTTGTAAAGATTAAATTTTAATACTATTATAAACTAGGCTGGATCCTGAATTCTTCTGGCTTCCTCAAATGTCTGGCTATGGCTCTCCAGCTGAGGTTTCCAATCTTCTTCCATTCTCTTGACTTAAAGTCATTAAAAACTAAAACTGGCTTTTTTCCCTAAAGCCCTAAAAACTGAGCCTGGTCAACTTGAGGTAAACTTCAGAGAAACAGCTTTTCTATTTCTACACAACAGCTCATGTGCAGATGATCCTTGTGCTTTTTATTCTGCGGAGGTAATAACAGGACCCCGTGGGCATATGATTATTTAGGATTAATTCCCGAAAGATCATATAACTCTAACTAGCACCTTGACCAGTTCTGTGTGGCTGAGATGATTAAATTTTTCCTTAAAAGCCAGAGTGTACTCCACTCCGTGGGGTTAACTGTGGACTTGTGGAGATAATGGATGACCCCACTTTCTGTATGACTGGATTAGATGATGCACGTGGGGATCCCCTTATCTCTTGAGGCAAGTCCTCTCCCACTTGCCAGTGATTCCTTGTAATTAAGATATTGCTAACGCTGGACCTCAAACTAAGAGGGCTTCTTGATGGTTTCATCCCTCGTAGTCATATTTATCCTAGAAGCCACCTGTATTGATATATAATTGCAAGTAAAGTATTTAGCAAAGCATATAACAGCCCTCCTGGTAAAAGGAGCCTCAAAGCTCACTGTGGGACAGTCTCTGAGCGTAGTGACTTCATATCAGCCCCAGTGTCTTAGAGACCAGAGGCCCCCAATGGATGATGGGAGGCTGACTTATTAAATACCAGGCTGTGCTTATAGATATGCCTGCAATAATACTTAAAACCTGTCAAACTTAAAACCCAGCTACCCTTATGCCTGGACCTGACCATCGTGTTTCTACAGAGCATTACTGTTCAGAGGTTATCGATCTTGTTTATTCTAGTCGACTGGATTTAAAAGATGCCCCTATCAAAAAGGCAGATGACAATTGGTTTACCAATGGCAGTTGTTTCATGGAAAAAGGGGTAAGAAAAGCGGGGTATGTTATAGTCAGTCTAACTCTGACTGTTTAGGCCAAAGCCCTGTCAGCAAACACGTCTGCCCCCAAAAGCAGAGTTAATAGTGCCCACCTATGCTTTACAATGGGCAAAAGTCTTAAAAGTGAATATTTATACTGACTCCAAATACACCTTCCAAGTCCTATGTGCCCATGGAGCAATTTGAAGACAAGGGGATTATTATCAAGCCATAACTCCCCAATCAAATATGGGCCTGAAATTATACAAATTCAAAGGATAGCCCTCCAAAACTGAATAGTCCTTGATAATCCTGACTGCACTTCAGAAAAGCCCAGCATTATACGACTGGCTCCTGGCTGGGACCCAACGGCTCTACGGCTCTAAGTCGTGTCCATGGCCTCCCCTGGGCTGGAGAGCCCGCTGTACTCTGGGTTTTGCCTCGATGCACAGACGCATTATTAACACCGTTGCCAACCCAGCCAACCTTCCAAATTTAAAACGATGGTGGACCTGTTCTGTGTCTCATTGGTATGACCACCTAGCATCCATCTTTGTTCCCTCTTTGGGACTGGAGGGTGTTGTTTGACACATGGAAGCTCTTAATAAGCACATAGTCAGAGCCATTTCTCTACTAAATCCTGAAGTAACACAAACGTGTGAAGCCGTTCTACAAAATAGAATGGCGTTAGATGTTTTAACTGCTACACAGGTAGGATGTGCGCTAACATGAAAACAGAGCGCTGTGATACGTTCCAGACTTCCACAAAAGTATTTCTGGGTTTCTAACGGACGTGAATACTCAAATTGGCGCTTTAAACATGCCCTCTCTTTCCTTTAATGATTGGTTAAAACTCTTGGACTGGAGGAAAATTATGGTCAACTATCAATGGGCGTTTTTATCAGACTTCTTTTCTTCTCACTTTTACCTCTATTTTGTTGTCTTTCCAGTGCCTGCCTGCCGAGCGCCAAGACTCCTTCCCCGCCGTAACGTCAGCCAACAGACGAGCCTTTCTACTCAAGGAGGCCCATCCACGTTGTCCGCGTTGGATTCACCTGCCTCCCCCTTTCGTAACTCCCCTATGCGCTCCCCAATGACCAATGTTGACCCGCAGGTAGGGACACCTCTACGCTCCTGTTCAGCAGGAAGACGTAATGGAAGAGGAGACGGTCCGCCTTCACTGACAAGTACTTGGGGCAGATGGAGTGGAATGTTCCTCCCAAAACTCCCAACTGCCTTAATGTTAACGCCTCGCTGGAGGGAAAACAACCTTAACTTGACAGCGGCAAGGTCTCCAGTATCTTGTAGGTCCTCCGTAGCATATGAAAGTTTTTTTGAAAACCTCCTTTTTCCTTACCCCCAACTGCCAAGTATATAATCAGTCATCCCTCACAACCCGGGGCAGCAGCTCTTTCTGACGGGGTCTTGTCCCTGTGCTTTAATAAAACCACCATTTGGCACCAAAGATGGTGCAAGAATTCTTTCTGGGCTGTCGGCTCCGGACCTCACCCTACCAAACCTCGCCTACCTTCCAAAACCACATCATTAGGGCAATATCTAGATGTAAACAGGGAAGTTCGAAAGGCTTTTAGAAAAGAAATCTTTGGAAGGGGGGGCCTGCGTGGTCGGTTCCAGGGCAAAGGAAGATCAATGCAAGTAAATCGAGGAGTCATGGCACAGTGTTTTCTCTGTTAAAAGAACCAAGTTTTCCTCAACTATTGATCGACTGTTAATGAAAAATTATCAATGAAAGTTTTTCTTTTCCTTGAAAGTTATCCCCCCTTCCCTCATACAAAGGATTCTATGTTTTGGCAACATATTTTCCCGTTTACCGCGGCTTTGACGACTTAAGGAAACCGAGTCTCAGCATTTCAAGAGCTACACTGTGCTCCCAACTACGGAAGGGTCGTCCGTTTCCCTTTATCTTTATTGTCACTGTGGTGAAACGAACACCTGATACCGTTCATAACGACTTGTAATCCTATTCAATCAAATGTTCAAACCTTTCAATGTTTTGTTTGGAAATACTTCCTAAAATCAAGTTCTAAAATAAAGTCTTGGGCGGGGGGGGGGCACTTGGCTGGCTCAGTTGGAAGAGCATGTGACGCTTAATCTCAGGGTTGTGAGTTTGAGCCCTGCATGGGGTAGTGAGCTTACTTAAAATAAATAAATAAATAGGGCGCCTGGGTGGCTCATTTGGTAAAGAGGTGAAGCACCTGCCTTCGGCTCAGGCCATGATCTTGGGGTCCTGGGATCGAGCCCCACAGCAGGCTCCTTGCTCAGAGGCGAACCTACTTCTCTCTCTCTCTCTCTCTAATACATAAAATCTTTAAAAATGTAAATCAATAAATAAAGTTACAACCCAATATAGTTCTTTAAAAAAATGAAATAAAGTATTTTTTAAAGATTTTATTTATTTGACAGAGAGAGAGGCAATGAGAGAGGGAACACAAGCAGGGGGAGTGGGAGAGGGAGAAGCAGGCTCCCTGCTGAGCAGGGAGCCCGATGCAGGGCTCAATCCCAGCACCCTGGGATCATGACCCGAGCCTAAGGCAGACGCTTAATGACTGAGCCATGCAGGCACCCCTCAAATACAGTATTTTGACAACAATCTTGCTGAAATCTTCCAGAGAGCTCCTGGAACATCTTAAAGATTTTTTTGAGAAAGTAAACTAATGAGGTGTATTTGGTATGTTAAAATACATGGAAGCATTGTCCAACAGGTGATACTAGACCCTCTGAGAATGTATTTATGTGGGTATGTTGTTAAAACAAGTGTTTTAAAAATCGTATGAAACTCCCAGAAGTCAGATATCCTGGGATGTTATTATCTTGAAGTGTCGTGTGTCACAGAAATAACCAAATTCCTTCACTGCGTTGTCCTGAGTTCCCGTCAGATCTGCAAGCGAGGGCACGGTACACCCTCCACCGTTCGCGGACCATCCTGCTTTTACTCACGTGCTTTCCTGAGAGCCTCCTGCAACCGTGTTTCATGCTCGGCGAGTACAGGTTTCTAGGAACGTGAAGATCATAAACTGAGCTGGGTCAAAATCTTCACAACTAGTGAAAAAACGATATCCGAGCAGAACAAGAATCAATTCCCCAGGACTGAATGAGCTAAGGAGAACTATTCTAATTTTATGAATTTCTGCTGACGTTTAAAAAGTGTTTGTCTTTCCAGATTTTAGACAACTTTTTATCTTCAGCCGATTTACAGACAATTGATAACATATTCCTTTGTGAACAAATGAAACATTCACCCTGTCTCCGCACCTGCACCCCACAGAGTTCAGGAACTCAGCGAGCGTGTTTGTGTGCGAGAACCTGCTCCGTGGGTAACAGGACACAGGTGGGAGGCTGGTTTGTGGACGGGGATGCTTGCTGCACTTACGTCAATAATCAGGTCAGGTTTCCTCAAAACGAGACTTGTTTTGTCAACAAATCAATGTTAATGGGAAAATCTCTGGTAAAAATGAGGGGATTATACATTGTAGAAATTTGCTTCTAATACTGTTCACCGTGAACCGTACTGGACGGATGTCCTCAGGCAGCCTCCGCCGCCTCCTGGCTACAATTCTGAGGCCGAACATTGTTTTCTCACCTTTCTGACTTAGAATCACTGCAGAATAAAAGCTGCCCTTCTCCCGGAAGCCCTGCAGACC